>NW_026463904.1:0-65058 GCF_021730395.1 Mercenaria mercenaria
ATTCCGAAACTTAAAAGTACGTATTACGGATGTTCATAAAACATTAATATTAAATACACGTGACACATTATGTACAATGGGCAAAATAACATTGAACATGGGTTGTTTTTCCTAAGTAAACTAAATAAATATAAAATTAAAATAGACGTTATTTTTTTATGCCATGTGTTAACAAACAAATAAGTACTTAAAAGCGGTAGTTAAATAATAGAATAAATTTATTTGTAATAAGAAGTCTCAAATAAGTTACTTTTTTGACTGCTCTTACAGTAAAAACAAGAGTATGGCTAGATTTCGGCGATTTATATATATTTCTTATTGTTACCAATGGGAACCCGTTTTAGATAACATTTATTTATACTGCATTGTGTGGCGCGAGCTTTAGTGCACCATTTACAGATTTAAACTCTCCAGTTGACCTTTCCAAAGCGGTTCCTCATTGTGTTTCTTTATACGTTTGTTTCCTCTACTTTGGTTACTGATAAAAGTTTTAACTATGTACATGTATTTTGTAAGCATGTATTTCAAACAAACATCTACACATACAGGGTTTTCGTTTAGCAGGGTTACTTTGTTCCTGATATGTGGCTTTTTCCTATCGGATATCTGTCCTTGTATATATTTCGAAACATCTATAGAAAATCTCGTCTGTAAAACTCGTCAATGAAATTGTGAAATTGTATAAAAAAACAATCATTTATCACAATATCAAAGTCAGCTTATTCGTTGGTATTAATTATCGATATAGCATTCTTATTAATGAGTATTGAAGTATTGTAGATTGTACAACTGAATGGTACTTCAATTAATAAAGTAATCTAACAAAGCCTGTTATGTTTAAGCCCGGTAATTAATTCTAAAGCTGACGAGATTTATCAAGATAAAAGTGATATACTCATTTGTATATAACAACTGCTCGCCAAGATACTGAATAAGGTACAGTTAAAACGTATGTATTTGATCTACCAAAAGAATGATAAATACTAAACTTCTACTATTAAACGCGCTTTTGAATGTATTTACCTAACACATTAAGTATTGCGATTCATCAAAGGGTATATATAAGTATTGACTCTTGTGGATGTTAATACAGTTCTATCAGCGGTTATAAAAAAAGTTCCGGACCCTAAATAGTTTCATAGGTCAATCAGACAAATTTATGTAAAGCCTAATAAATTTTTTTATAGTGTAACATTTTTATCAAACTTCACTCTGCCAAAAGTAAGCTCCGTGGACTTTGAGTACCTTTCTCTGTGTGGGAAAAGAAAGATAATTTAAAAAGTCATCTCGAAATAAAATGTTAATATTCATTGTATGAATATTAGAGTCTAATGTGTGAATAATAGAGAATGCCATTCACTATGAGAAACAATAATTCACAAATTATACTCTTCGCTGTGAAAGTGTTTGAATATTAAAGAAGCTTTTCAGAGAAATTAAAAATAATATGCATAATATAGGATATGTATGATAATGAATAATCATTACCCTCAAACATTCAAGAGGAGCATGTTCACAGTCTTCGCTGACAGTCGTAGAAGGAAATTCATTCGGTGGTTTTAACCATTTACACATTGGACACTTCATACCTGTGAAAAGAATATATATTAAAAACATGTCGACAACATTGGACACTTCATACCTGTGAAAAGAATATATATTAAAAACATGTCGACAACATTGGACACTTCATACCTGTGAAAAGAATATATATTAAAACACATATCGACATTTGTCTCCAACACATGAATTTCATCGTACTGCATGATTTTAACTGCTTATGGTCACAAAGAATAAAATATAGTTCACCATTGACATTGCTTTGATCATCGTCATCTGAGCAGGAATCGGAGTCCTCTTCTGGGACTGAAATCTGCGTCCTTGAATCAGCCGGAGCTGGTACTGACATGTTGACGTGTCCTGGATAACTTGCAAGTGAGCTCGACTTAACTACCGAAGTTGTTTTCTGTAAATGTATTTAGAAAAATCAATTAAAGGCAGTCCGTCAAATTATTACGCCCATAATAATTGTTAAAAAAATCGTTGATCGGTTCCTGCAAAGTTGTACCAGTGAAATAATGCCAAGTCTCATCAGACGCGAAATGCGATATAACAACTATGGCTTAATATTCAAACAATTTTATTCAAGCTGAACGCAATATTTCAAATGAATGTACTCACTTTTGAATGTGAACATGTGCGTGAAAAGAGTGTTAACTCTCGTGAACAAACTCAATCAAACTGAGTCTGCTATTATTCTTCTTGGGTATACATTCTTTGCTTCCAAAGCATCTTTTTACAGATTTTATTAAATTAATGATTTATAAAATATATAAAAGCTCTATACTATTCCGAGTCCGGCTTCCCTGTAACAGATAGACATCAGCACTTCTTCAATTTTCTTTATATCATTCAGGGATACATGATGTCCAAACGTTGCTGAAGCTATCTTTTGGTAGAACGTGTCTGCATAGGAAGGGTAACCACATTGTACTGCATTGATCTTTACATTCTGAAATAAACATTAATTTCCTGTAAAGATGGAAATATATGAGCGATTTGTATATCCGTGATGTTTATTTAAAATTATTAAACATTTGTTTGAAGTTCAAAGATCGTTTATTCATTAAAATAAACATAATAATGAGCCGCATCATGAGAAAACCAGCATAGTGCATTTGCGACCATCATGGATCCAGACCAGCTTGCGCATCCGCGCAGTCTGGTCAGAATCCATGCTGTTCGCTTTCAAAGCCTGTTGCAATTAGAGAAACAGTTAGCGAACAGCATGGATCCTGACCAGACTGCGCGGGTGCGCAGGCTGGTCTGGATCCATGCTGGTCGCAAAGCCACTATGTTGGTTTTCTCATGGCGCGGCTCAAATCAACCTGCGCTTATCTTCTCTCTGTTCTAGTTATATTCACAGGATCTTGACGTTAGATATATCTCTTTTAATAAACATAAACAAGCGTCTCGAGTTATCATATGTTAAAGTATTGCTATTAAAAACATGCTACAAAACACGCATTTTAAGAGAACATATGACCTTAAATGATGACCCGTAATAGGCCTCAATTTCACCAAAAAGCGTACATACAACTTGATAATGTAAGCTTTGAAACTGTCAAACGATAGAAATAAGGTGCATATTGACAAGTTATATAGTGACAGAAGTTCTCAAAAAATTCCTTTAGATTACATCCCCTGATAATATTGGTTTTTTCATGAGTTATCTCCCTAAAACTAGAAAAAAATAATTTTCTCCTTTTCCCTACGGGGAATTTTAGATGTCTTTTTGATATTTGTATCAGAATATTCATAAAACGCAGCTTTCTACTGCAAAATTTTCTCAAAACTCAAAACTCAGATTCTTATAATCAAAGAAATTATATATTTCCCATAGGCATCAATGTTAACTTCAATACCAATTATCTCCCCAAAAAATGAAAAAATCTCTCGGTGAAACGCTTTTTTATTTTGAATTTCTTTAAAGTGACCAAAAATTTCATTTAAATATTACCATCCAGTTACATGATATGAAATATGGCTATTACACCATATATCCTTAAAAACATCAATTTGTTAAAATTATATAAACATGATAATAACAGATACGTTTTGATTAAGTCTGTTCACCAGGAGTAATTAAATATGCAAAAACCCTAACACCCACTAGCACCGACCTTAAAACGGAATATTATAAGATTCTTCCACTGGTTATATGTGCAGATGGGAATTTCCGGCCTCGAGGGTAACTGTTTAGGCGGTAACGAGGTTCCTACCGAGTTACCGCCTAAACAGTTACCCGAGAGCCGGATATTCCCATCTGCACCTATAACCAGTGAAAGAATCTTTTTCTTGCATACCAATATCAAGATATAATAATAAAAATAAAATCAGTTGAACGGCTTTCTTTTTAGAACTATTTCTTATAACAGAGTATTTAAACAAAGCGCGGGAAATCAACGTCCGTAAACAGGAAAGACGTCATGACGTTTCAAAGACAAATAACAATGTTTAGTTCCAGTTTTGTTTTATCAGTTCCAGCGTAACGTTATGAATTTTTTTACAAAATAACGCGTTTTGAATCGAGAAATATACTATCAGGAACAAAGAGGAACTGTCAAAGTATTGGATTTTTATTCCGTTTTTCGAAATAAAATGTAAATAACTACATAAATCTTCTACATATATGTAGTTCGTAATACGTCATTTAAAGCACGAGAGTCATCTTACACCCCGGGGTTAAGATGGATTTTTCCAGCACCGGTAAGAATACCGGAAATCCCCGTCTGGTATGCAAGAATATTATGGCAAGACTGAATTTAACTGACTGCATGGTCCAAAGGACCAGAAAATATAACAACACTGAGTCAAAGTACGGGTAGACATTTTACAGTCTACAGGTGGCACTTAAAGATGATGATGTGATAGTCAAAAGATCTTTTGGATGCACAGAACGCAACCAAGTGATAGCAGACTCGGTTTGGTTGAATCCATTCATTAGAGGTTTTGGAATGTGCAATACATGTACCCCACTCAGAGTTCCTTGCAAAGTTTGAAATACAGGTAAGAAAAGGTGGCCTTTGCTGCGTTTAAATTTTAAGAAAATGTCATCCCTTTATCAAAATAGCAGGGTGTATCTTTTTATGAGTTTAGGTCACTTCTCAACCAACTGGTCGAGGGGGGGGGGGGGGGGGGGGGCACGAGGCCCGCACAGGGAAGGCACATGTAAAGTTTCATTTAAATTCAGAACTGAGATAAGAGTTACGGTGCGTATACAAGAGGCCGACATTCGTCGTTCGCTAAATCATTGAAATAATCACAGGAACCTGAAATTCTATTTATAAGCCAACACAAGTCTATATTTTAATATAGACCTGTGATAGAATTTCAGGTCCCTGTGAAATAATCTTACCATATCACGGAGTGTTAATATTTCCTTCGTCCAATCAATGTGTTGTTTATTGAGAAAATAATCGCGTTCGTGTGGTCTACAGTCCCCGATCATGACAAGCACTCTGTTCGAGTTCTGTCGCCAACTGATTTTACATCGGGTATAATACAGTGCAAGTTCATACGCCTCATCTGAATTTCCTGCGAACCCCGCTCCGGTACCTTGCGCATTCTGCACGAAACGGCACAAACGTTCCACATCGTCGGTTAAATTTTCGTACTTTATGATGTAAGTATGACCGGTATCATAGTCTCCGTGC
Organism: Mercenaria mercenaria; assembly: GCF_021730395.1. Taxonomy (NCBI): domain Eukaryota; kingdom Metazoa; phylum Mollusca; class Bivalvia; order Venerida; family Veneridae; genus Mercenaria; species Mercenaria mercenaria. The sequence goes on from NW_026463904.1 coordinate 5,217, forward strand.
GCAATCACGCCCATCCTTATACCAGGAATGTCAGACTTTAATTTCCGCATCATTTCCCTCATCCTGTCTCGTACTGCGTTCAAACAGCCGTACATTGAACCCGTTGTGTCAAATGACAAAACTATATCAAAAATATCCACACAGCTTGCCATTTTCATATGCAAACATCCACATCAAAAGTTAAACGACACGTTTTTACTAGATGACACGTCTTTCTCTATCCAATTACAGACATGTGTATTTACCGAAAATGAAAAACACGGGTTTTCTGAAAATAGATACAGGTCGCATAATCCTTTATGCATTTTCTGAAATCAACCTTGTGACCTGTCCTATATCTTCCCCAGTTAATAGAATTTATTTTCAGTTGTTTTTATTTTTGAAGTCAATATTTTCATAATAATTATCTAGATCTACAGCTAATAAATATCCTAAACTTATAATTGCTGAAATACACAAGTGTAGTAGCTATCGCAATCGTGTATGATTACCATCATTGAAACACACCAGGTGTTGTACCTGATTAAGTGTACGTTATTCATTTATGAGCTAGTTTAAAATATAATCGCTGGCCGAAGCTAAACTACCTGTCAAATGACCTGATTGCACACTTATTTATCGATTTGTGGATTTCTGTAAATATCTACTTTCGTTTTCGACCCTGTATTTGTAACTGTGTGTAAACATTAACGCGAGATACCTGTCTGCACAGAGCACTTAATTTTACCACCAATTTACTAACAAAACTATTCCAAAATAAAGTTTTGTCACTTTTCTTGGCATCTAACATTTTAAGATACCGGCTGAGCAAAGTTTTTGTATAAGTGCGGCGGAGCAAAGTTTTTGTATAAGTGCAAATAATAAATAATTATGTAAAGTTCACAATAATTAATAATCATTTTGGTCTGAAATTCATTGTTTACTTAGTATGAATGCAGCTAAAATTGAAAAAGGAAACATAATCGGGAAAAAAAAACAGATTTGCGGGAAACGCAACGTGTTTTTTAAAAACAAAAGGTTAGCGCTGTAACAAAATCTTACATAATCCAAACTGCATGAAACCAGATAATTATAGATAAATATTAATCATCAGAGTACATTGTCCTGTAGTGTGGTTTTACGATTTTCGGAAAATACACCAGCAGGCTTAATAAATGCTTGTTCAGCAATCACGCCACAGTTAGTTTTCTTTATCGTTGGATTGGGGATATACGACTTTTTAATGTAAGTTCATTCTATTTTATTACAATGTATTTTAAATGTTACAAACACATGAATGCACGAAGTAGATCTAGTGGAATAGGCCTATAGTCCTGTCATATTGTAATATATATCAGTATTTTTTTTATATAAAAATCATATATATAAAAATCATATATATAAAAATCATATTATAAGTAGAGAATTTATTATTCCTTCTCATTTATTATTCCTTCTCTTGAGAAGGAATATCTTAATTCAATAAGTCACACTTGACTGAGCTACTGATGCCGAAAGCAGTTGTAATTACAAGCTGGCCAATTAAACTCCGTGACCTTAGAAATAACCTCTGACGTTAAGCTATTCTTTCTCAATTGAGGTGACTCCATGCATTACACAATACTAAACCAGAGGATGATTAATTGATTCTTTTATTTCCTCCTGAACATAACACATGTACATTCACCAGATAGACATATATCAGCAAATTTAAATGTAAACAACCAAATATTATCGTTACCTTCAAATGCATGGTTAATATGTGAAAACAAACCCCACTGCGACCCTCTAATTATGGCAATAAATTTACACATCGGATGGAAAATCTCTCTGCCAGGAGTGTTTGTTACTAATAATAGGGATGACCGCATTGAGTGTGACCTAGTGATACCATGTGCTATTGCCGTATTTAATCTACTGAAAGAGGTAACAGATTTAATTTGTCGTTGGATTTAACAATTTATGTTAAATAACTTGCGTAAATACTTACCTGATATTTTTTGGCAGTATAAAACAGACATTGCAACCAAAATTTTACAAGATGGTCATTTTATATTTATATAGATGTGCCCTAGAAGGAACTTTTGGTATGCTTTAACTTGTTAAATGAATTTGTTCAGACATAAGAAACTTTTAAAAAAACCTTTATAAGCAAACCAGTTCCGTGAATTCAGTGTTAATTTCTTGCAACTGTCTATAAACATCAACACGTGACGTGTAATCAAAGCCTTGAGATGTCTGGTGGTTGCGGGTTTTGCTAGATTTATTTATCCCCCCGCCAAAGGCGAAGGGGATATTAGAAATGCTCTCCGTCCGTGCGTGCGTGCGTGCGTCCGTCCGCAACGATCTTTGTCCGGAGCATAACTCCAAAAGTACTGGAGAGATTTCCTTCAAACTTCATACACTGATAGAACACATTGGGAGGAAGTGCAGTGTGCAAGAACAATAACTCTACCTTGCCTATTTTTTGAGTTATTCCCCTTTATCTTATTTTCTTAAAACATTTTGTCCGGAGCATAACTCCAAAAGTACTGGAGGGATTTTCTTCAAACTTCATACACTGATAGAACACATTTGGAGGAAGTGTAGTGTGCAAGAACAATAACTCTACCTTGCCTATTTTTTGAGTTATTCCCCTTTATCATATTTTCTTAAAAAAATTTGTCCGGAGCATATCTTTTTCATGCATGGAGGGATTTTGATATATGTTGGCATAAATGTTCACCACCACGAGGCAGAGTGACATGCGCAAGAACCAGGTCCCTAGGTCTAAGGTCAAGGTCACACTTAGAGGCCAAAGGTCAGATACAAGAATGACTTTGTCCGAAGCATTTCTTCTTCTTGCATGGAGGGATTTTGATGTAACTTGGCACAATTATACACCATCATGAGACGAAGTGTCATGCGCAGTTCCCTTCTTTAGAATTACCTCCCTTTGTTGTTACTTTAAATAGCTTTTATTGTAACTTTTTCATTACTAGTCGTAGGGAAAAATCGAGACCACTTTTCTGTAGTACAACATGCATGCTACATCCAATTTTGAGGTGTATTTTGACCAATCTCTACCTGGTAAAGATTTTTTTGTGGACTTACAATTTTTTTTTTTTTTTTTTTTTAAGATTAACTTTCCTTAGTTGTTACTATAAATAACTTATATTGTAACATTTTTATAATTGACCGTAGGCAAAAAACAAGACCACTTTTCTGTGGTACAACATGGATGTTACTTTCCAATTTTAGGTGTATTTTAAGATATCTCTACCTGGTAAGGAGTTTTTTGTGGACTTAGAAAAACAAAAGACTTACAATGATTACTAAACAACCACAAAATTAAAATTCCATTTGCAAATACAGCTGCTAGAGTAAAAACATTTGCTGTGACGTGCATATATTGTGACATTCTGGCACTAGTGTTCCCTGTTAGCTTTCCATTCCTTCTTTTTACAGTAGCCATATAGAAAAACGTCATAGCTTTACTGTTCATGAAAATTAATAAAATTAAGCAGTAAACCACCTCATCACTGACTTATTCTTTCTTCCACATCTTTAAAACCCCTGATGCGGACCACAACTAAATGGTTCTTCAAAGCTTTCCCCAAAATTAATACTTTCAGACACTAACTTGCCAGGTACTTCAGCCTTCAATTATAATATGCCCGGCGGGGGGATTGGCCATGTCTAACATGGCTCTTGTTTTCATTTTAAATGCCAATCTCTAAATATACACACATGTATAAGAAACAAATACTAATGTACCTCATATCTAAGATAAACTCTGCCTGACCTTACATGAACAGCTGGAAGTCAGTGATGTAACCATTGTGTGTGGGGGGGGGGGGGGGGGGGGATGTGGGCTGGAATACCAAATCATGGACAGGTCTTATATAATCTAAATGGCCAGTGTGAATGGATAGAGGATGAATAAGAACTATTTGATCATTGATAATTCATCCGCATTGTTCATGAATGGGACTACTTTGTCATAAACTCTTATATGTGTACTGAGAGTCTATTTGTACAGATTAGTAATGTATGTGTGTGTCGTGGGGAGGTGATTAGCGTCTTATAAAACTTATAAAATAACAGTTATGCAAACGACAGTTTCTATTTGTAACAGTGAGCGAATGCCCACCTTTTCTTGTGCTGCATCACTAGAATATCACGCCGCAGACACGTGGCATCATGTTACCCCAACCAGTCACTGGGTTATACTGACACCGAGCTTACAAGTCCTAGCACTATTCTGAGTATTCATTTAATGCTGAACGCCAAACGAAGAAGCTACAAATGCATTTTATTTTGGACTTTTATCTGACGCAGGTAGGAAAAGAACCCACGACCTCCCACACTCATAGTGAGTGCTCTACCACTAGGCTACTGAAGTAGTTACAGATTAGTAAGCGTATGTGAAACAGACTAACCAAGCCATAGTATTTGCAGTTTTCTTTTCAATTCAATAAAAATAAATGACGAGACTAGCAATTTTTGAAAATGAAATAATCATCAATTGCATTTTAATTAACGTGATTGAACTTTCAATTTCCTTTTTTTTTCAGTCTGAAATATAGTATATGGCGAGGGAATAATTATCGAATAAATTAACGGAAACGAAAAAAAAAACAACTTTGATACTAGACAGCTATTTACTCTAGTAATATGATCATGTTAAAAAGCCAAAATTAGAATGCAATTGCCGATTTTCTGAAAATAGCATACCCTACATTATAATTGTTTATAATGCATTTATAAATACCAGTGCTTCCAATGATGTAAGGTAAACATATTTGAATATTTTAATTTTCAAATAATAGATTAATTAATAGTTTATAATGTGCAGCGTTGCGATCTTCTTCTTTTTAAATGATGTTCTTTTTTCCTGAAAATTGCTGTCTTTTAACTATTCTGAAAATCAAAGCGCTGACAGCACAGAAAGGTTGAAATCCGCATTTGACGTGCGCTGAACCACTCTGTTGTAACAGTTCAAGTTACTTCCATGAAACATTTGCATCAGTGGTACATTATATACTAGAATAATACATTATATACTAGAAATTCTGCTCCTGAAGACTAAAACCACTGACGGCTGAGCATCAGCTTAATAAAAATTTACTTTAATGATACCAATGAGAATAACAGTGTCTGTTTCATTAAAAACACAAATATTCACAAAGAGAATATAGATAATAGAAATATTGGATCCATGTCTTTTTTATTCAAATTAAAGCCGTGTAGGACCACATTCGTAACAGATCGCATTTGTAACACCTGTTACATCGCATATAACAGGTGTTACAAATGAGATCGCATATGTAACAGAAATCAAGCACATTTGTAACAATTTTTGAGACAAATGTGATCGATGCTGATTTTTGATGTGACATCTGATCACATTTGTCACATGTCATTTTCAATCGGAAAAATGAACAAAAATGTGCATTTTTACATCTGAAACACATTTGTAACATGCTTTAGCTCACTTGTACGAAGTGACAAAGTGAGCTATTGTGATCATCCTTTGTACGTCGTCCGTCGTCCGACCGTCCGTCCGTTCACATTTTTCTTGTGAATACGATAGAGACAACATTTATTATTTGATTTTAACAAAACTTGCACAGAACGTGTATATATCTATGATATCTCGGTTCCTTTCAAAAACCAGCCATATCACCTCATTCGTCTTGGAGTTATTGCCCCAGAGATGGCAATAATTACTGCTTTTAGCCTTGTGAACGCGATAGAAACCACATTCTTAGTTCATTTTTACTAAACTTGCACACAACTTATATATCTATAAGAACTCGGTTTCTTTCAAAAACAACCGTATTGCACCATTTTACTTGGAGTTACGGCCCCTGAATTAGCAAAAAATGCTGATTTTATCCTTGTCAACACAATGGAGATTACATTTGTTATTTGATTTTTATTAAACTTATAAAGGATCTCACTTCCTTTAAAAACAGCCATATCGCGCCATTTGTCTCGGAGTAATGGCTGAAATGGCAAAATTTGCTTATTTTAGTCTTGTGAACACAATAGAGACCATATTTATTATTTCATTTTGACCAAACTTGTATAGAAATTATATATCTATAACATCTCGGTTCCTTGCGAAAACCAGCTACATGTATATAGCACCATTTGTCCTGGAGTTATGGCCCCTAAAATGACAAAATTTGCTGACTTTAGCATTGGAAACATGACATAAATCACATTTATTATTTGGTTTTGACCAAACTTGCATTGAAATTATATATCATTAAGATCTTGCTTTTTTCCTCGAAGAGTAGCCACATCACGCTATTTGTCTTAGAGTTATGGCCCCTGAAATGGCAAAAATCGCAGATTTAATAACATGTATGGTGTAATATTACTCATGTTAGCGATAGTGGGCCATGACGACCCTCTTGTTGCTTAGAGGGATATTTCCGGTCAGGTTAATATCTTGGTACTGGTTTGTTATCTGGCAATCAAACTTGGAAAGAATACCGTTATCATGACTGGTCTGTTCATAGTAGCATGGTACTACATGTACATGTCACTTATAAATTTCCCATATCGGTTTTGGTTTGTAAGATTTCATTTTTACTGAATGCATGAATATATGAATATGTATGATTAAAGGGGAAGATGCACACCACATACAATCCCTGTTCAACTGTTATAGGTTGTATCGCTTCAACAACAAATAAAATGCACTAAAAACAATATCAAGGCAGTCTCAACAAAGAAAGTCTTGTAAAAGCTTGTTTTCGCAGAACACCGGGTATATATACATTTACTTTTAAATAGTGACTAGCTTGACTATTCGAAGACTGCTCATGGCTACTGTTCTGATCCTGATGTCGTCGGCGTGCGCGGGTTCGCTGCAAGATAGGTTTTTCGTTTTCGTTTTGTTTATCTTTGTCAATTCGCATTACTTTGAACATCAAAAAAAAAAACTTATACTGACGACAATGGATACATCAAATGAAATATGACCTATTCAAAACCCCGACGTGAACTTTATTGGACTATATTTACTAAGAGAGTTTTCTTGACTGGCCTGGTGTCTGCATTCGTATGGAAACACTCTTATTTTGTAGAGTAGACTGGGAGTAAATTTCAATACGCCTGGCTAAAATTTCAAAATCGGCATTGTTTCTTATGCTGCGTTTACACTTAGCCACGATGTCCACGATGTCCACGATTTGAGAGAAGCGTGGTGAGCGTGGGGGCTCGTGAGATCGAATCGTTGTGATCTTGAGGGAACTTGGTGGAATCGTGATGATCGTAAGGATCGTGACAAAAATTTTGACAGTCAAAAATTTTGCCACGATTATCCCGATTTATCTTAAATCTTGAGAGAGCGTGATAGAACGTGGAAATCGTTGTAGAGCGTAATGCAGCTTAACAGACCTTAACGTAGCGCATCAGACCTTGATACTCCATCGTATGGGGATCTTGGTGATCTTGGAAACACGATTCTAATAAAGGTCCAATACTAAGGAAAGTGAACATTTTAATTTCTTTTAAAAAGCACAGAAACTATTTCATTTTATTGGAAAATGAAAGTTGGTATGTAGAAATTCGAAATAAATCGCAGTATATGTACAATTATTTTTCTATGAAGTATGAAGAAAGTTAAAAAGACCTGGGGGGGTCATTCTGTCGATTCATTGAAATTTCAACATAATACACATACATTTCTTTGAGTTCCAAAGACCTTCTGTAAATTTTGACCTGCCAATCTTCATTATTTAGTGTCTTGCAAAAGTCTATGCACTGGCTATGAAAAAAATTGCCAACTCACTTTCCCTTAGTAATGGACCTTTAAATTGTACTGGTTTAAGTCATTCACGGTCGATGGAAATAAATCTAGTAAATATGTTGGAAGATCATCATTTTTTCCTTTGTATATTAAAATTAATTTTTGTATTTTTCTGCGGTCAGAAAGAGAAACCCATCCAATTTCGTTAAGAAGTCTTTCTATTGATACTGAACGCGTTAGCCCAGTAACAATACGCGCTGCTTCAAGTTGAATCTTTTCTAATTGATCTTTTTCATAATTCGCAATAACTATAGATTACCTAGGTAAATACTGTAAAGCAGACTAAACGCTCAAATCTTTGAGCAGCTCATGTTCATAAAATGCAACAGTGATAAACTATAATGCATTAACAGTATCAAGCACTGGAGACATAGACAGATACAAAAATACTGAAGAATTTAAATGCTGTGTTTCTTATGGTGCTGTTGGATCATTTCAAGTATTTCGTACAAATTATATATAATCCCTATAGTTGGTAGATTTGATTCATTACAAATGATTGTCATGTGTTGCTGCTATGAAATAAACAACTAAAATGATTAAATGAAAAACAAACAACAAACAAATAGTGATTTGATTATAACATGCAATGATTCACAAAAAGTAATGCTAATGCTAATGCTATGTAATGCTAATTTAATGCATTATTTTGACAAAAATGAGTAATGGTAATGCTAATTTAATGCCGATTTTTTCTAAGTAATGCTAATTTAATGCATTACTTTTGCAAGTAATTATTAACAACCCTGCTATAGGAGCGGCACAAGTAACTCCATCGGTGAGATAGGTGCAGTGGATAGTTTTGCAGATTACGAAACCGGCGGAGCCTGTTGAATTCCCAGGCAGGGCCGGAATTTCCAGAGATATTGTGTCTCTCATCCACCCAGTTAAGGTGGAATGCGCCCCAAATTTTTTTTCCGAATTTCGTCCTGAAATTTATACTATACAAAATTCAGGATATATGCGATTAGGTTCCGATTTTACTTTGTCGCCATATTGTTCGAGTTTTTTGCTATTGTGTCACAAACATGGCCCCTGACGTCACTTTTCGTGCAACGCCCAGTTCCGAATGCTCTCGGCATTTTTCCTTTCCTGCGCTCTGAATGTCATAATAATAAAAAATACAAACTAATTATCACTTTGCGTACAGAAAATGCTACACAATGGTACAAAATTCAGCGAAATAAGATTGACGCTTAAAACGTCAAAGACGATATTGTGACGTCAGAACGGAAAAACTCACATCAAGTTTTGCTATAAATTTTGCCTTAGAATCCAGTTTACAAAAAATCGGCTCGATAAAAAAATGTATAACTTTTGTATGCTGTTTCACAGTATGTGGTCGTCTAACAGACACATAAATACTTAGGGGTCACCGACTTCTATTTTTCACAATAATATATAACTTCACCCCCACCCCCACATGGTTTTAGGCTATATGACGTTAGAGTTAAAAAGAATGCGTTTTCAACTTGCACAACTTACGTTCGTGTTAAAAACGAGATGGTTTTATTATAAGAAATGTTCACGATATATTCGATCTGAACTGCAGAAGATAAGACAACAACTTTGAAAAAAAAATGTATATATTTTATACTTTTGTTCGTAAGTATTGACCTGGCATTAATCTTCACTAATATTTTCGGGCGTTTTCGTTACTTTACGCAATATTGTATCCTGAAAAGATTAACTGTCTGACTTCCACGCACGTTACCGAGGGTTCAAAATTACCTCAGACCATTTTTGTATAATTCAATGTACAAAATGTAATGTAGTGTTATCGTTATTGCTTGTATTCTTACATTTCTTTGCAACAATATTCACGCATTTTAATTTGTTTTCAGTTGTAGTATCAATTTTCGGGAGTAATTTGTCTTTTTATCTAAGATACCTTTACTCGACACATTCTACAAAATATCTTGAATGCAAGTGTATTTCTTTCAATAAATGAACCATAAAATTTTATCAGATAAGTTTTAATTTTCCGGCCTGTAAAATTTGGAGATGAAATTTGAAAAATAGATTATCAGACAGAGGACTCGAACCCACAACCCCGAGATTGATGGATAATCGGTTTGTCCCCGCAGCTACTTGCACATGCGATATTTTGTTTATCATCTAGAAATATTTAAGCTATTTAGGTCCGGACACGGAGAATTAAAATACGGAAATGTACGGAATATTCATGAGTGCCAGGTCAATACTTACGGACAATATCCACTATTTACTATCCATTGTTTATTTCCTATTGATGTTTTCAAAATGCAAATTCAGAGGTTGAAGAATAGTTTTACGTTCAACACAGTCTCTTGCAAATGCTAACTTAGCTTTGTAAAAAAGCTTGTATGTGGTCCGTTGTCGATTTAATATCGTGAAAATAGGTTCTTTAACATGTTTTTAACATTTAGAAAGTTCGTTCAAATGTAATTTTATGAAATGAGCATTTGCCTGATTTTACCAGAAATATTTATCGACGCATGGCAGACGGTTGCTCCACTTTACATGTATAATCAGCACGAAAATAGTATATCGGATCCTATATCTGATAAGAAATTATTATTTTTTTACACTAATTAATTTATGGTGAATCATGAAATAAATTCTACTAATTTAGACATCAATCTCCACAATCTCATTCATGCAAGATTACGAGTTGAGAAAAGAGTCTATTCTATCCGCATAAAGCTGAGCAAATGGTATCATTTTTCACATTCTTGGTAAACGACTGGCGATCAAAGTCATGATATTTCGCACGGAGGCGGACGCTCCAGACAAGATTACTTCACTGAAAGTGGAATCGTGTGCAGTTATAGCTCAGTGGAAGAGCGTTCGCCTCTGGATCGCGAGTTTCGGAGTTTGAGCCCCACCGGAGAGACAGAGAGAGAGAGGGGGGGGGGGAAAGAGAGAGAGAGAGAGAGGGGGGGGGGGGGGAGAGAGAGAGAGAGAGAGAGAGAGACAAAGTGACAGAGAGGACACAGTTAGGCAGAGTAGCTAGTCCAGTGAAGAGACTTTATTTCTGAAAGACATATCTTCAGATGACGATAAAGTATTGCAGCTGGTCCGACGCAGAGAATTTATTCTTCAGACAGTGTCTTTTTATTACAATTAAGCACAGCTGCAGGTCCGATGCAAAGAATTCATTTCTTGGCGGAAACCTTTTAATCAAATGCAGTAACAAACTCAAAGTAATAAAGTAATAGATACTAGAAAAGATGTTATAAAACCCTCACCAGTTGCAGCGTTCAGATTTACGGAGTACGGAGATTTAGTAAAAGTCCTATCTGTTTCTCCGAATGTCATGGATGTAGAAATTATAGTTTCGTGTTCACATTCTGAACACTTTTAAAATTTAACCAATGAACAAAGTCAACAAGTTTTTTCGGCGTGCCGTATTAAGCACGATTTTATGACCTCGTATGACCTTATGCCGCCTGAATAATGTACCAATCGGATTGCTTGGTAAGGTATTCTAGGTATTTTCAGCCATAATGAGAGATATTGTAAGAGCGGCGCTGACTGGAGGAAAGGCTGAAATGCTTTCACTCTGAGTCATGTGTGACACCGAGTGAAATGACAACGCGTTCGTCATCTATAACCTCTATAAGAGCAGCACCATCGGGTTGTATGCGTACCACTTGAACAGGTGTGCGTAACCAAATATTCATCTGCTCATCCGGACATATTTCTGTTTTGTTAAGTTATTTCTGTTTTGTTAAGTTTCCTTTCCTTAAGTTTTGTTTTTACAAAAAGATTATTATATGTTAACAGTCATTAACTCTTACCCTGCATTACAGCAACAATTTCTAACCAGTGAGAATCATTACTAACCTGCAACAACATGTCCAATACTGTTAAATTTTAGACTCTAAATTTTAAATTAATCTTTCCGGTGAAAACAGTACTGTACATATTCTGAATGATAGACAAATTTGATAATAACCTGAAGTAGGGTAAGGGTTCATATTGCTTCCAACAATTCCAGAAATAAAGTATAGAACGTATTTTAATATTGTTTGCTTACTGTTACCATCTTTTAAGCATCAAAGGCTCAAAGTGAGCTTTTGTGATTGTCCGTCGTGTGTCCCTCCACAATTTCTAAACACAGTCTTCTTCACAACTACTGTCTTCATTTATACAAAACTTCACAGAGGCCCCTTTCAACATTGCCAAAAGATTTAAAATACATGTTTCTGCCTATGTATAACTTGTGCTTCAGTTACATCACGCCGACCATCTTTTTTAAAGATATTTCTTGTTTTCGATAATATCCTTAGATACGACATGTCGTTAACATGATTTACACCCTTTATCAAATATCTCACCAAGATATTTCATATCTACATTTCATATCTACAATTCTTCTTTTCGGAACATGTCCGTAATCACTGAATGTTTCAATTTATTACATGTTTTAAAAAATCTGACTTTTCTTTAACACTTTCTTAGCGAATCTCCCCTTATGTATCTCAATACTTTCCGATTTACCGTTGATGCATGCAACTTCGCATACTATTTAGATTATTTGTTAAATAAAACACGATTTAGCGTGAAAACACGATTAAGCGTGAAATTTCTTAATGGGGTAGGGGTAAATAATCGTCAAATATTGAAAAATAAAAGTCGGTGACCCCTAAGTATATATATGTCTGCTAGACGTACACATACTGTGAAACAACATACCAAAGTTATACGTTTTTTTATCGAGCCGATTTTTTATAAACTGGATTTTAAGGCAAAATTTATAGCAAAACTTGATGTGAGATTTTCCGTTCTGACGTCACAATATCGTCTCTGACGTCTTAAGCGTCAATCTTATTTCGCTGAATTTTGTACCACTGAGTAGCATTTTCTAAATGCAAAGTGAAATTTATTTTGTATTTTTCATTTTTATGACATTCAGAGCGCAGGAAAGGAAAAATGCCGAGAGCATTCGGAACTGGGCGTTGCACGAAAAGTGACGTCAGGGGCCATGTTTGTGACACAATAGCAAAAAACTCAAACAATATGGCGACAAAGTAAAATCGGAACCTAATCGCATATATCCTGAATTTTGTATAGAATAAATTTCAGGACGAAATTCGGAAAAAAAAATTGGGGCGCACTCCACCTTAAGACTTTACGTGTATCGATGCGTTTTACCAGACCCGTAAACGATTGTATGAGTGTAAACTCGTATATGAGCCAGGGTATAATTTAAATTAATATTAATGGGAAGAACTAACCATCGACTACAGTGTCGAGGGATACACGTTCGAGATCGGGTGATAACTGCACGTATCTGTTGCGATTTTCGCATATCGGTGCTGTTTCAAGCTGGGAAGATTTTTGTTACTAACATAAAGATACTGTTGTACTGATTTTGATATTTTTGACATTTTTATCATCATTATCATCATCATCATCATCATCATCATCATCATAATAATCATCATCATTATCTTGGACTGGTCCGTTGTAGGATCAATGGTAAGATTAACTGCCCTAAAATGTATTACCTAAATACTGTTGAAAACAGGCGATCTGAATCCAACAAACAAACATAATATTCATCAAAACCATTCTACAGGGTGCCAAATTTTGAGTCGTTTGCAGTAATAGGTGTAATATGGTCACTACAGATTGTCAATAAATGGTAGTTCTTTGTACCAAGGTATTTGGAAATCTGACTAAAGCGAGTTATGATCCGGACACAAACGTATATATTACAGCAAAATAACAAAACAAATCTATGTTCAAAGCTCTGACCATGATCTTGGATATAGCAACATGAGTCATGATCGCAACAAACCTTCTATCCGTGCTGATCATTTGTGCCAAATAATTTGAAAATCTGACAATGCATGGGGAAGTTATACCAAGGACAAACAAGAATCTATATATAACTGCACGAACGCACAAACTCCGCTATTTCATGGCTGGATTATAATAAACGAAGGCCTATTTCCTTACAAGCGAGCTCAGTGGAGTGAGGGTAATTAAAAGCTAAGGTGTATTTTCTTAAAAACTCATAGACATTAGTTCGCAGCATGCACAAGGTCGGGCACTCCTAAACTTAAGGCTAACGACTACGTCCATGACAGATTGTATATAATTTGTCCCAGGACATAGCAACTTCCTGTTTGTCACCCAACTTGAGACAGCTCTGGATAACGAAAGATAGCTACAAATGTATGTCGCCACCGGGTTCGAACCAGTGACCTGATCATTTCAGCTAGTCGAGGTAACAGTAGAAGTAGCTGAAGTTGTAATCATATTACAGTGGTAGTGGCAGTGGATGCTGAAATGATAATAAAAATTGAGCCAAGTCACGGGAAAATTGGCATTCGGACATTTTTGTGAATTTCCGGAAACTCTATATTAAGGCTGACCTGGCATTTATGCATCTGAATTAGGGTCAGAAAATTTCATATTCAGGTAGAATAAGCCTTCTTTGAAATAACAGCGAACGGTGTGGGCGGATGCACAGGCTGATCTGGGCCCACACTGGTTGCAAAGCCTCGAAGATTCCCGAAGGCCCATTTTCTCATGATGCGGCTCAAATAATTTTATGAAGTTTTTGACGTCGACGACGACGCTAACTTGTGATGGTGCTTATGGCAGTCATTTAATGATGTTGCGATGATAACCAACTGATAGAACATTTGCAGTATAATACTCAACATGATACATATGTGCTTCTCATGTCAACCCCCATGTTGGACAAACACATTCGTAACACATTTTACCTGTTACGAATGCGATCGCATACGTACGAAATCTGTTACAAATGCGATCTGTTACAAATGTGGTCCTACAAAGCCGCATACCCGACATCTAGCAAATTAAAATTTTGCAACCGTATATTATGAGCTAGACATACATAAAACGTATAAAAGAAGAACTTATTACATTTTTTGAAAAGAACATATCGATCTATCTATTCCGTTTTGGGGCGAATAATCACTTATCTAGCGTCAGTCAATAACAAATCGTTATCCGCCCAAAACTGTACAACAACAATTGATAAATAGTAAAACGTGAATTTCACTTATTATTGCTGGAATGTTTAGCTTACATTTTGAGAGTTGACGTTGTCCTATGAATACGTACAGAAGCATGTGAAATAATGAACAAAGAAGGTAAAATAGCGTGGTTTTCGCAGCGAATTCGTTTGCTGCAGCGGCGCCGTATTTGTTGTGTTCTTTAAGTAAACTGCTTGGTGACGTTTGATGTGTTTCTTTGATTCAATGATTCATTTACACACGGTTTTTGAAAATATTTGATTGCACACAGTGATAGCTCTGTATGCCCCTTTAACATTTAACAGTTAACGGTCGTTACTTTACGCTCAAAATCTATAGAAAATGCTATTTTTAAAATGCCAGTGTGTCTTAGTTCCTCTTTCGATTTTCAAATATTATACACCATTAGAGAAAACTTGCGATCTGAGCTTTTCAAAGCTGTATAATTTAATGTATTTTCTTTTATCACGTGCATTGAAACGATTGTTAAATTTTAAATAGAAATTATGTACAGAGATAAGCGGTCGAAATACTCGTAAATAATCACTATATACAAAAGTAGTGCGGAAATAGAACGGCGGATTAATCTGCTTCATTGAAAACTGTCATTATTGATTATTTGCAGTCTCCAGAATACGGTTGTAATAGGTCTCACTGCTTCGCGGTTTCAACTTAAAATCAAAGCGCTCAAAGCGCTGATGGTGGCTGCTAATCAATGTGTAAAATATTACAAATAAAGTGACATTTGAGGAATTCTTGATATAAACCAGAAGAACTTTTATTTTGGGTGGTGGGGGAAGCAAAATATTCAGCTTTGGTTTCAAAATTAATCCTTTTTTCATTGCCAGTCATTGTTTACATACACACTGATTCTGTCTTTAACGAATAGTTTTGATCCTTTTTGATTATTTGTGACGAAAACAACAACTTAAATTATTTTACTGTAAATAAATAATATAAGCTTTTTCTACAAACCGTTCAGCTTTTAAAATTTCTTTCTAAAGCTTTTGGACAGTGCCTGTCATTAATTATATACACACTGATTTAGTCCTTATGGGATAACTTTGGTTTTCATGAGATTTTTGTGGAAGAAAAACAGCATAAAACATGCACCAAAAATGCACCTCAGAATTTCAGTTCTGCAGCCAGTGTATTTAAGAGGCGCATTAATTATCACTCCATCTGTTATACCGGTACTCAAAAGTCCGCTAGACGTAACAGCAGGCTTCGCAAAAAATGTTGGACATTTAAGTCAGACAAACCATGGAGGTAATATAGAGATGGAGTGCGGACGAGATAATTGGTGATAATTATTTATTATACCACATGTTGTTCCTTGCTGAGCTCCTTTCAGAATCCTACGAGAGATATCACCACAGTCACTTAATTATCACCATTTCACATGTAATTAACATAATCCTTTGAACACACTGTGCGGCACCGCGGTTTTATCGTAAATCAGCAGATGCATCAAAATTTCAACAAAACGGAAGTTGTGGGTGACATATGCGCACGTGTCATATTTTGAAACTAATTAATACAAACAATGCGCACTGGTGGGGATTCATCGGTAGAGTAAATGTACTACTTCTTAAAGCATGCGTTTCTGTGATATTGTAACTCTTCAGATAACAGTGACTCATTAAAGTAAGCATTTACAGTTTACTATGTAGTCATTTTAAACTAAATTCTTTTAGATTTCCTAAAATTTCCTAAAAAATGTAGACATGCTAAATTAAAGTTAAGGTATCAAATTTTCATTTACTGGGTATTAAAAACGTGAGCAGTTGTGAGCATTTTAAATAATGACCATGTTTTAGACTGCATATTTTATATAATTGGTCTTGATTACAAGTTTATGTAAGTCATTCATATAACTTAAATTTTATTTATTTAAGTAGTTATTCAGTTACCAAACGCCTTCTTCGTGTATTTATCTATATATCTATTTATTTATTTGATTATTTATTTCGCAGATTTGAAGCTGGTGTAAAATCTCACTGTTAAAAGTGGAACATTTTTCTACAATTTTGTCGCACGATCTGGAGTTCAGTGCCTGTAAAGATGCACATGTTGATTTTTTTTTAAATATTTGCCTTGCATTTCACTTATTCGCCTAGAATGTACAAGCATATTGACAAGACATGTTTTAATATCCATATACGCTCTGTACAGCTAAATTGGATTTGTAGGTCAGTAATATTACGTTATAATCTCATTTATTATAAAGTGAAAGTTCGTATTCATAGCTTTCTTGTCTTTACATTCTGGACATATCCAGGGACCCTCCGGTAAAGTTTCAGCTTTCAAATTGGCAAACGAATATTGCCACCATTCAAATTCGCATTTTACATGTTCGCAATTAATCATTTCTCTATCGTTCGGGTGTTCACGTGGACAATATGGCCAGTCACTGTCAGAATCACTCCACAGCCTTGTTACTTGAATTAATTCATTGGAAAAGAAAATCCCTTCAAAATCTTAGTTTTCGTAATCATTATTTGCCATAAGTAACACTTACAATAAAGTCTTTCCAAAAAGAACAAATTCGATGTAAATCAATTATAATTGCATGACCGTGGATGACATGAAAATGCGTGTATTTCGTCAACTTCAATTGCCAAATGTCAATATGTCAATAACGACGTCAGAATGTGTATTTGAAGTGTCAGGTAGTTACTAAACGGAAAATATCGGAACATCCCGATCCCATTATCGGACTATTCCGGCTGTTCATCGGGTCTCACTCGATTAACTCCGTAAGGAACAACATGATATCCGATTAACACCTAGTTGCTACTGATTGACAGGTACTTATCAGAGGATAACAAAGCCGCGGTGCCGCACAGTGTACCTTTGAAGTGCCTTCGTCCGCACTCCATCTCTATATTACCTCCATGGACAAACTTACAACTTTAGTCAGATCGAGAAAAAAATCGAAAAATAAATTATGTTACTGGCGAAACGAAACTGTTTTAATTTTCATACATATTTGTATCAATCCAGATATTTTGAGCCGCACCATGAGAAATCCAACATAGTGCGTTTGCGATCAGCATGGGTCCAGACCAGCCTGTGCATCCGTGCAGTCTGGTCAGGATCCATGCTGTTCGCTTTCAAAGCCTATTGCAACTACAGAAACCGTTAGCGAATAGCGCATGGATCCTGACCAGACTGTGCGGATCCGCGCAGGTCCATGCTGGTCACAAATGCACTATGTTAGTTTACTCTTGGTGCGACTGAAGTGAGCCGAATCTGTCTTAAAACAATTCAATTTTTAAGTTGGTCAAATCTGTTATCTGATGGCTTGCTACAGTCTGACATATTGCCGTTTCAAAAAGGCGAGTATGCGCCCGTTGATAATTCGTGTCTTGTTAGACGGAATTGTACCGAATACATGTGTTTCTATGCATTAATGTAGTATCTTATGTTGTACATTTGCTGAAGGAAGATTATCCGTGAGGGAATATTATTTAGAAAACTATGGTGGCATATTTCTGCGTACGATAACCAGATAAGTTTCGCGAAAATGTATCGAGTTTTCACGAAAAACCGAAAACTTTTCGCGAAAACATTAAAAGCTTTGCACGAAAAGAACTGCAAATATTAAGTGAAAATATTAGCGTAAGTGCCCATTTCTGCATAAGAAAACCAGATAAGTTTCGCGGAAATGGCCAAACTTTCATGAAAAACGGTAAAGTTTTCGTGAAAATAAAATGTTTTCGCGAAAATAACAGTTTTCACGAAAACAGTAAAATCTTTCAGATGGCTATAAACAGCATACTGCATTCAGAGTCAGTCTGGCATTTGGATAGGTTGTATGTGCAACGGACTAAGAGATGTGTACTATCGTTGTTCAAAGTGTTCCGAATGTTTCTATTTTTAGATAAGAAACAAATCTTAACAACTTTTCATGAAAAGATTAATTTTCAAGATCATTTATCTTAACTGCAGAAGTGGGCACTATCACGAAATTTTGCACTAAATATCTGTATTTATTTTCTCGAAAAGTTTTTATTTTTTCGCAAAATCTTTCCTGTTTTTCGCGAAAACTCGATATATTTTCACGAAACTTTTCTGGTTATCGTATGCAGAAATATGCCACCATAGAAAACATACATGTCTTTGATTCTCATGGCAGGTCACATTGCAAACAATATTGAATGAATTTTAACTGAATATTCTTTTGTTTTGTTCACTCTCGTATTGCAAAGCATGTTTAATTATATTTTGTTCTTAATATAACGATGAAGATGAAATGTACATGTTTAAGTTATATCAATAAATTACTGTCCTGTTCTATTCTGTTCATAAATCATCTTACTAAATTAGTGCGCTAATTAGTGTTAATTGGCAGTAGCAACGCCTGAGGAAATCTGTATCACTGCTGATTATCGATTTTCTATAAATAGCCTAATTAACATGTGGTCATATTTTCGAGTGTTTGAAACGACAACGAGACAATACTGTCTAAAATTCGGTAACATTCTTAGATCACTAGGGTTGCATTAATATAATATCTTATAATTTGATAGCTATGACTGACGAACATTTAAGTTTATTCTGACATACTTGAAAATTGTTACAACTTTCTGGAAAAGCTATGGTAGGTACAAACTGGTATTGTCTATGGACCGGAAATGTTCGGAAACTTTTCCGTTGAAATTCCGTTTCTATTTTTAGCCGTGGATTATCTGTAGATGAATATAATCTGTAGATTATTGCTATTAGAAGTCATCGTTCTTTATCAAGTACAGTCTTATATTTCGGGAGTTATACATGTGACAATGCGGTTAGGAAGCATGTTTGAATTGTCAGTCTGGATTCCCGGCTAGGTTTCTACCTTTTCTACGTTAAAAGCTACGTGACCTCTAGGACAGTACTATGCAATGGCCAATAGCTAATCAATATCATCGCTCAGTTCAGGTGACATGAGGTCAACGTTTATTCACGTGATCATAAATTTGCATATTTGTATTCATACACGTGGTTGTTTTAATCAAAATGTTTACTTCAGTTTTTATTGATTTTAGTTGCCGAATTTACATTAAAAATGGTATTAAGGCATATATTGTAGCATTGCATATTCTGCACGTTGTGTAGATAATTGTTTCCCTGGAAAGCCTGGAACTATTTTTGGTTGTGTTGTAAGGATGGTCTTAAGAACTGACAAGGTTACTCAAACAGAGTATTCTTTTTAACACTGGTGGCAGCAGCCACCAAAAACTGGAGCGTAAAATTGTTTTGGCGAGTCAGTCTATCTGTGCTAACTAGACTAAGTACAATGGATTTTGATATAATTATATAGCTAATATGCGGCTGTCCTTTTGACTTTTTGTAGGTAGGGGATAAATCCTGGGTTTTCCTGCATGCCGGACAGGGTTTTCCCGTGCTTTTCCAATGCTAAAAAGACTCATATGACTCACGTGCTATAATTTATGAATGGATGCGTACATTCATACGCCAGTATAACAAAATAGCGCCTTAAAGAAAAACCTTCGTTTTTCTTTATATCTTCTACGAATTGAAGAGTAAGGCATGCAACAAAAAGAATCAATCACTCGCAGCAGGTAAAGATGGGAATATCCGGCACTCGGATAACTGTTTAGGCGGTAACGAGGCATCTCGCTACCACCTAAACAGTTACCCCCGTGCCGGATGTTCCCATATTTACCCGCAACCAGTGAAAGAGTCTTATATTAGGCCTATTCTACACAAGCCAGACAAAAGCACCAAACCAGTTTCCATAACTGTACTTTAGACACCAGACGATCTATAAATAGATTCTAAATATAGATTTAAAATTCAACATAGTTGTAACTTGTCAAATTCTAAATAGTTGCCAATTACAAATCAGCTCAACCGGTTATGTTAACCAGAAGTTCGAAATCCATCCGCGGCAGTTAATTTTCTTTTTGTTTCTGCATAATATGCAAATTTTTCTTTTGAATGTTTATCATTTTCTCAGTGACACAACGACGGCTGAACCGTCGAAGCCGATATGATGTTTGAGAAGTTTAGTAGATTCTAATAATGATTAAAGATTATATTAGTTAAATGCTTATAATATATGTACATAAACAATGGATGATAGAAATATGTTATGGAAAACGATAATATATGTAAATACAAAGCCTTAAGGTCAGAAACGAAGAATAAGGGAACAGGAAGGAAAATTGTTAGGAAAAACATGATCTGAAAACTAATGTTCGTGAGGATTCAAACCTCATACGAAAGAATTAATTTGATGATATGCTACGGATAATATGTGCAAGTTTTTCTCACTGAGCTAGTTTTTCATTGCACATGCCGAGCAGTTTGAATTAAAGAAATACTTGTACATATACTTACACGTATTTTTCTATCATGAAATGGACGCGTCCTCGTTTGCTCGCCTGAGAATCATGTTATAATGGGAAATTGTTGTTTTCCTATCATGAAATGGACTCGTCCTCGTGTTCATTATAATTTGGGATAAACAATATATAAAAACGAAATAGTTAATATAGTGATCCGTGACGATATCTATCACCGAAATATTTATTTATAATAACCCGTATGCTATTTCCATATTTGATGATATGACGTATGGTTTAACTAGAGCTAACCAATTTTTACCTTGTATAGCCTCCCTACATCCCAAAATGCATTTTGATCCGCACAATGAGAAAACAAAACCAACATAACTTGCATTTGCGACCCAGTTCTCTAATTGCAAAAGGATTTGAATGCGAACTGTATAGCACACTCCCGTATGTAAGGATCTGTGACGTCACCGATAAGGTCTGCTATCTAAAAATAACACAGGACTCAATTTGCGGACAAACAATCAGTGATTCATTGTACAATAGCATAAGTAAACCATAGAATTTGCATTTTATTCGTTATTTTTGATCAGGTTTCTAGCCTACACATCGCAAACAAATGATTTTTCCACTTTCAATTTCAATACACTAGCCGAGAAACTATTTTTTTTATATCCATGTTAAAAATATCATACCGCTTTTTCTTCAATGTATGAAAGGACGATGTTAATGAATGGATGATGTTATTATGTTATTCTGTTCATTTTGTGACACTTTCAGTTTTAAAAAAGAATATTTAGAAAAAAAAAAAAAACAACTCGAGAAAAAATGTATTGATGCCAAATGGAAAGCGTTAATATTTAAAACAAAAATGTATTTACAAAACAGAAAAAATCAAAGTTGTTCTTCTTGGTTACCGTCATACATTAAAAGTATATTTTTGTAAAAAAAATCTTCCGTAAGTGTTTATAAATTTAAAAGATCCACTTGGGAATGTAAAAAGAAATCTTATGATCGCATAATTTAAATTTATTGAAATTTCGAAATATGATGAACAACATGTATGTTTTAAAGTAAACTGTCATTCACATTGTTATTTTCTGCCACATATCTAGTTATTCGTTGAAACAATTAACACCTCTGTGATATACATATGTTGTGTTTTATTACAAATGACCTCTTAGTGTGACATGTAGATATCTGACTTTTGGTAGTAATATTTAGATGTTATATAATAAAACATGTTGCTAATCTAATGCAACCCCATTATTTTCTACCAAACCATGCATATATGTATTTTAATAAGGAAATGTTTGATGGACACTGACCACAGCTGACATCCGGGATCCTCATCAAGTTTGTGTCTTGTGTTGTGTGAATCAGTTGTTTAAAAATGAAATACATGTAGTTATTGTAGTTATGATTTTAATTGTACTGATACATTCTTAGAACGTCATGAATCAAAATGATTTAGCATTAAAAGTTTTAACCACAAGTGCCCTTCGATGTGTCGCATTCGAAAATATTGTATTTTTTTATTAAGACTATAGACCGTTCTTTTGATGCAAAATTTTAATAGTATTATTGCAGAATATATATTGGGTAATTTGCATGCAACGTGCTTTTAAACAGTGCTCCTTTTGTTTGCTTAGTCGGCCCGTTTCGAATCGCTTTGTTAAAATTATTTGTCTGTATATTTGGTATATTTCTTACATTTCCAATATATTTCTTTAATTAGTTATTTTTTCGTCTCTTTTATTTATTCTGTTAACACGTGCGACAATTTTATACAGGTGGCATGTTACTTTTTTAATTCCCTTCGAAGTTTACTGAGACAGTTAATGATTCGTTATATATAGAAAACGCTCCCTTGTCCGCAATGCGCGCATTGCATTATGGTATAACTACTGTATGTTCTATTTATAGAACACGGGAGTGTGCTATTGATCCTGACCAGACTGCGCGGATAATGGTAACAATTTTTTAAGTTGTATAGATAAATTCAGGATCTATAAATGCATGTGACAAGAAAACAATGTAATTCTTGTGCGGTGCAGTAAAATCAACTAGTTCAAATATTTGTTTTCTTAACTCATTAAGGACGCAGATCGCATTTATGCGTTCATTTTAACTCCATGTCGTATTTAATATCCGTCAAAAGATAACAGGCGTGTATGCCGAGGATCGCATAAATGCGCTATCTGCCTGATAGTACTGTATGCCGCGTGACGTGATTTTACGTTTGTTAGGGTACTAACGATTGGACTGCTTTCAAAGTCAACCAATGAAATATTTTACACTAAAGATTTATAAAACCCGGAAGCGATCGAAACAATCAAAATGTAAATTATTTAAGCATGTATTTTCAAATAATACTCATCGCTAAATATCGAAACTAGAAAGTTATTTCTAGGTAGTGCCTGTTTTATCTTCTCATTCGATTATACTGCAGAGTCTTTCTTTTTGATTCAGTATTTTTAATTTTATTAAATGAAGCATAATTCTGTTCTTCCACAATATCATTAGCTTTAAAGTTTAGCAATAAATGATATTTGAATAAATATAAAATAATCAAATAATGGCTGTTTTTCTATGTCAAATCTTTCTTGAATTGCAGTTTTCCATATTCTTGTTACTTCAGTAGGCCTGTGAAACAATTTTACAAATTAAAATAATAGTAAATTTTAAATTATTAAATAGATCATAAATTGTAGTAGCGGATGTGAAAATTTCAGTTTTATTCATCTGTTATAAACAGATGTTTGTCCCTAATATTGATCAAAAGATGCCTAGATCTTATCGATTATTGATTATCAGTGAAAATCCACAGGCATACAAAGCAGATAAACTGATAAGTGGCTCAGGAATGTACCGGAAAATTGATACCAGTAATTAAGCGGCAATATGGCTGTAGGTTTTAATGAGTTAATATACCGCAAATGACAATGAAATGTATGGTAACTAATTGACACAGTTATTGACGCAACGAGATACTTTTTTCCAAGCTAGTAACTTGCGGCCACATATGTATGTAATAATTAATTACATACTTATAAGTACAGTATTAAAGTCTTGACCAGCGATTAAAAAGAAAGAAATAGCCAAAAGACAATGTAAAAAATCAACGCTGACAAATTTTGGCCTCACTATGCACATGTCTGTTTGTTTTGCTTTTTCTTTGTATGTGTTTGTGCGTGCGTGTGTTGGTCTTGCGTGCGACCATGCTTACAACACCGGTCCAGGGAGGTTGCATTGTAGGATCTTGGCTTTCACTATTTGATAATCAGCTTTTCCCTTTTCCTTTTCCACTCCCCCTTACACTCCTATTCCTTTCCCCAACAGCCAACCCATGCGCTAAGACAAAATCACTCAGAAGATAATAGAAATGTCTAGTATTGTAATGATTTCTCAAAGTTTTGAACATTCTAAACATCTCATAACAGACATTATGCCATCATAATATACAGCTGTTGCCTTCTATAGTATTTATATTATTTATCTACAATGATTTTGTGAAATAAGTAATAATAATATCCTATGTATAGATTGTGTAATGTTTGTGAAACTCATTACTTGTATAACATTTCTGTTACACTCAGTGTATATGCACAGTTGAATGTACACTAGGAAAGATCTAAAGTCTTTTATGTTTGGAGCGTTCTATGGAAGTTTGAATGCCTCAAAGTTTCTCAAGTTTACGCTGCCTGTCCCAAGACTCTGTTGTCGTCCTTATCCCTTTCCTACGTCCTAGAGATGAACTTTCATGACTCATCGGATCACTATAGTTCACTACGTTTGCCGAGTAGATGCTGTTTTACGGTGGTACAAAATAAAAGCCTAAAGAAAGTTCGGTAGATATATAATTGTATATGTCAATAAACTCTATAGTATGCAGTTAAAGTGATTTATCACGACAACAAATGATCATGCTTTAATTTTCATTAATGTACAAACTTGTTAAGCAGAAATCACGGTCGGAATCTGCGTCCTGATTTTTTTTTTTTTTTTTTGGCTGATAGGCACGGCAAAATCAGTTATACCGTCCACAGGCACGGGTCAAGTGTATATTTTTTTTTTTGATATAAAAAATCCCTTTTTTCACACATTTAACCTTTTATACGTTAGTGAAATGAAAAAAAATCGATGACAAAAAGTCCGGTCACAGTATCATATACATTGAAAAGGTGAACTATGCGAGCGTAACGCTATGGGAAGCTACTCGACAAACTTGTAGAACATTCAAAATCGGAGTTTATACACTTGCAGCCGCTACCTGCATGATTGCACCTTCGAAACATTTAAAGCCTTCCATAAGTACTAAACGGACCCCATAAATTGCTTTGAAAAACACAGTACAAGTCTCTACGAGCGAAATATTTCAGTTATCCCCGGTGATTTCATTCCGGATAGCGGACGTGTTCCTAGTTTTTATCACTTCGTTTGGCAGCTGAAATCGCCGGGGATATTTGAAATATTTCGCTCCTAGAGACTTGTACTGTGTATTTCAAAGAAATTTATGGGGTCAGTTTAGTACTTATGGAAGGCTTTAAATATTTCGAAGGTGCAATCATGCAGGAAGCGGCTGCAAGTGTATAAACTCGGATTTTGACAGAATGTTCTACAAGTTTGCCGAGTAGCTTCCCTTTTCAATGTATGTGATACTGTGACCGTGGTTTTTGTCATCGATTTTTTTTTTCATTTGACTAACATATATAAAGTATATTTGTGTGAAAAAAAAATCAGATTTTTTTTATATTAACAAACAAATATATACACTGGACCCGTGCCTGTGATTCCGTGAGCCGGATTAAACCCAATTTCCTGAATGGTTCCTGACAATTTGGTTCCACCAGGGAACTTTAGTCATTTCGCATGGAAAAGACGACGTTCAGAACCTTTTTTTGATTTTATTGCATTTCATAGATTATATGGTCAATCATGTCAATACTATTGTTTGCGCACTTGCATGCTGAGTTGGAACGAAATATATTCAAGGGAAATAGTCCCAGTGATATTTATGGTGGCATATTTCTGGCCCGAGATAGCTAGGTAGCTATCGCGATGATTAAAAGAACGAAGATTTCTGAATAGATCTCAATAGTCGAAAGTTTTTTTACAAACATTATTGCGATATTTTACCTTATTATCTCGATACTTTTTGTGTAAGTGCACACAACAGCCATTTATTAGCTAGAAAAAAATATCTTGACTATTCGAACATTTCCGAAAAGTTTCCTCGAAATAATTTTTACCATATTTTTTTTATTTTTTATATATCTTTTTTTTTAATTATTTTTTTTTTTTACATTTAATGCCCTGAGCTCATACGAGCCTGCAATATTATTTTCATTTATGTCATGTCGGGCGATCTGTTGTGGTTTTCAAATTTTTTATTTTACTGAAAAGTTTTTGATATCAATATAACACATCGAGAACGAAGAGTGAAACCAACTGCGGAAATATCAGTATCAGTAGAAGTTGTTTACACTATGTTGAATTTGATTTAACCCTGATTTTACAAAACTTCAGAATATACTTAGAAAATTCGGAACAAAACAATGATCTTGTACTTTGGAAGATTGATTTGAAAAATTTGGGTCTCACACAAGTTTTAATAATCGGTGTCTATGGGAAAATAACATTTACGCGAATACAATTGATTTCTGCACTATGCATTTTAATGAAACTTCTCGCAGTCATGAATAAATAATGATTTATGATATAGTGAAATAAAATGTATAAACCCGTGTGCTTTTTCTTTCATTGTTTTCCCACGATTAAAGAAATTTGCACACTGCACGCTGATTTTACAAATAATTCAGAATTATCTAATGTACCAAACGTTTTTATATCTCATTTAGTTTTTTAGAAAGATAGAAATTTTGCCACTTACATTTTGCATTTTTAATAATAATAATAATAATAATTTCTTATGTCTAGTTTGTGTAATGTTTGTGAAAATCATTACTTGCCCAAGCTTTATTCTACGTCACCTGGAGGGTCTTCCTCCACCATTAAAGCTGGAAAGTCGCCATATGACCTATCAAGTGTCGGTGCGACGTTAAATAAAAAAAAACAAAACAAAAAACAAAAAAAAAAAAAAACGTCACCTGGATATTAAAGAAGACCTACCCAAAAATTTTTGCTCGACCCTAAATGTTTTTATGGCCTTAGATAATATTTTTCCAACTTTTTAACAAAATGTTGCAAAGCTGTACTTTTTATTTTTTAAACATGATCAGTGATGTTAGAAATCAACTAACTGATGCTCTTAAGGTATACACCCCTTATTTGTAGTCATTTTTGACACAAAAATAATTTCTGAAAAGTCTCAGTTAATAAAAAATGATTAAAAAAAAATCCGACCTACCTATTTTTTTAGCATGTTACCGGAAACGAAGAATTTTACTAGGCCTTACCCGCAGAGTATATATGCAGCAAAATACTTATCGTGCACGGAACAAAACAGAACTCATGCCAGGGGAGGGCTAGTTTTCCCTATATGACTCTATCGAAAGCTTTGAAGATTTTGCAAACAAGTTTTCATTGTATTTGCAGAAGGCTTCTAACCAAACGTTTTACCATTTCAAGGCCTGCTGTTAATCAATTACTTATCAATCTGTTTCAGGTCATAAAGTGAAGTCAGTGGGAAAATGGCATCGGCGGAGGCGATCCAGTCACGAAGTAAGTGAATTAACTACAAAATTGAAATTAGTAACTTTTCAGCTTTTCAGTCGCATTACTTTATTTAGTGGAACACCGGGGGGAACTATAATAGCACTATAGGAACGCCTTCTGTCCGTCCGACCGTCTGTTCGTCTGCAAATTACTTAAAAAGTGTTCAAGCTAAATTCATAAACAGGGTATGTGAATGGAGGGCAAGATATAGATTATGAAGTTATATGACCTCTGCTTGTACGTCATAGGTCAAGTTCACAATTGAAGGTCAAGTAATTTTTTTTATATGCATTAATGAATTATGTCAGTGCTACACACAAACGTTCCCCATGACGAGACAACGTGTGAACACATTATCTATGCTTGTCGATTAAAGGTCAGTGTCACTGTTAAGTCATGTAAAATTTGTTTCCACTTCATAACTTTTAATTGCAATGAAGGACTTTTTATAAGTACATAGATTTGTTCCCTATGTGTCGAGCACATGACTTATGTTTGTAGGTCGAAGGTCAAGGTTACTATTTAAGGTCATGTAAAATTGTTTCCTCTCTATAAGCACATGAGTCTGAAATTCTATCAATAAGACCATAGAAGTCCATCTTTACAAAAAGTACACCCTATATATATAAATATTTTTGTAAAGATAGACTTCTATGGTCTTATTGATAGAATTTCAGACTCCTGTGCTGTAAGTTTTATGTACATTGATTGATTATCTTAGTACTGTGCGCAAGTGCTTACTGTGCACAACTGTTCATGATTAGACAATGTGTTCGTACATGATCTGTGTGATCAAGGACACTATTTAAGTTTAAGTGAAAATAGATTTGTTTCTAAGGTCATAAATGCCTTGAAGCATTTTTAGTCAACTGTTGCCAACAACCACAAGGGACGAGCACTAACAGAGTTCTCCGACGTTAGGGGACTTGTGTTTTGCCACTGCAATACTCCGTGATAGATTATAATACCACAGCTGTGCGTCAGATTGATACACCGTTGTACGAAATTAAGTGGCACATATGATGGTTTTGTCGTTATTTTCATCAAATTTCGCATAACGAGTGGACTGTGTAAGGCGTAAAAATTGTTTTCTGTATCCCGATCTACCCTAAATTTTGGTCCGACCCTAGATATCTTATGGTATTGGAGAATTTATTTTTCAACTTTTGAACAAAATGTAGCAGAACTGCATGGTCAGTGATGTTAGAAATCAACTTATAGACATAACCCCCTTATTTGTATTCATTTTTGACACAAAAATAATTTCTTAAAAGTTTAACTTAAATAAAAAAACAACTAAAAAACAGATAATAGTTTACCGACCTACCTACCATAATTTTTTGCGCATGTAAACGGAAATAAAAAAATGTTTAGGCCTAAGGGACAGTTGAATGGTATGGACTGTATTCCTTTTAAGTCCAAAACGTAGACTTCAGTACTGCAAATACTCAAAATATTGAAAATTTATACTCCAGCGATGTGCTAAAACACCGACACGCACGCACGCACGCACATAGAATGAGAAAAAATCAGCAAGTTGAACACCGCCTTGGAACGGTCAGTTCTACAACAGTGTTGGGTAAAATCTTATCGCAGCGTTGTCAATTGCCTCTGTCTTCTTAACTCCTGGTCCTAATATTACAACTCATGTGGGAACTGGCCTTTGTGAATACGAATACATCATTTGGCTCAAAGAATGCCAAATTTTGAGATCTTACTCCTATAAGGTTTTAGTCACTCTCTTTTCAGGTTCTTATGTTAATGCTTATTCATAGTATCTGGCTTTCACCCTTCTATCTCTTCTCCTCCTCCGTAGCTCAAAACTACCAAAGTCACTATCCTCTTTAAACCCGAAGGCACAACATATTTCCTGTTTCCACTTCCTTGTGTCTTTCTCCTAACCACTCTCCTAAATTTGATATCTTGCTTTTGAACTGTTGTTTTTTCGGCGACGCCGTCTAAATTCGTTTTCGTTACCTATGCCACGTGACTTCAGTTTGCAAATCAAACTACTTGATAACGCATTATAGATAATTTATCAAAATGGAAGATTTATGCAACACTCTGCCTGATTGGACGAGAGTGTCAATTTCTTTCACTCTGTTGATTGTGCTACGTTGAGTGAAATGTAGACAAAGCGTTTATCCTAAGCGACGCTGTTCACAGTTTTAAAGCTAACTTTGGCTCAGTATATTTAGCAAGAATATTGATATATCTCAAAATGATAAGTAAGTTTAATAAATATGATTAAAACCTGTTCAAATACCAACATATATCAAATTAAAGAAAGAGCTGAATACGGTCTGCGTATCACATGAATAAGGGTGTGATAAGGGTCTTTTATGTAGAGAAGTGCTTTTTAAAAGATTTTCCTTGTAACAATTGTCGTCTGTATATGAAAAGGTTTCTTGCTTTTGTGACTTATTCAGACTGCATATTAAAATGAGTACTTGTTTGCTTTGATATATTTGTTATAAATTATTTAACTGATTTATTATATATGAATATTTTTCTGTAGTATGGTATGCAAATATTGAACTCAGTTGAAATCTGTTTCATTATATATATGCTATTTAATGACTGAATCTCATTACACTGAAATGAAGGTACGCTGCATACAGTTTATCTATGTGATATAACTACGGTCAAACTTTGTTTATGAAACAGAAATATTGAAATAATTACAATTGTATGTTTTGCTTGACCTTCACTTTTTTATAGGTGTGACGTCATTGTCCAAAGACTCATGAATAGTGGATATGCATTTGTTAAAGCGGGATCAGTTGGCCTATTTTAGAAATAAATAAAAATAATAAATAAAAAAATCCTTTAATTGATTTTTTCTCATGTATTCTAATCAAACTTGATTTGTAGCATCTTTATTAGGCCCGCAGCCAACTTTGTTCAGCTGGGACATTTGACCCCTTTTAGGGGCTGGACGGATAGCTCAGTGGTTTGCACACTGGCCTTCCAATCCTGAGGTCGGGGTTCGATCCCCGGCAGCTACTCGGGAATTTTCAGAAACGCTTTTCAGTGTTTCCCACCCAACTAGAGGTGTACTGGTCAGGAACCCAGGCAATCCTTGCGTGTATCAGTGCTATACACTGGGCACGTTAAAGAACCAGGCTGTCTATTCGAAACGAGCTAGGCTAAGTTAGCCGGATAAGCCTGTATCTGATTCCTGATCTCTCTGTCGTGGGGGCTTTGTCTCACTCTGTCCCTCTGGTCAGATCGCTCTGTGTCTGTACTAGTAGAGGATGAATTATGCGCCCTGTGTGGCTGCATTTGAACTATGTAAAGCGCCTTTGGCGCTATATAAATCTGGTATAATTCAATGTACAACGCCGGTGAATATACTATGTGTAAAATTAGGCGTTTAATCAAATGAAGCAGTTTCAGTTTTTAGGGGCTGCTAGAGCTAAAACTAGAAATGCCTTTATACAGCGTCTCATGAACAGCTTGGTGGATCTTTGTCATACTTGGTCTGGAGCATCATTATAAGGTCCTCTTCCAAATTTATTTATATAGGAACTTGGGCCCTATTAGGGACCACTATAGCTAAAAGTAGATATGCCTTTCTTCGCATTAACCACTAAAATGTAATGGATTTTTATCAAACTCGATGTGTAACAATATCGTAAGGTCTCCTGCTATTTTGTTACAAATGGGGATAGGGACCAATTTAGCTAAAAATATAAACACGTTTAATGACCTCTTCTCATGAACCGCTTCATGAATCTTCATCAAACTACTGCTGTAATTATTCGTCTAAGGATAAACGAAACAAAATTGCAACCCTACGAAACCTTTGCGAAAAATTAAAAGAGAACCATTTAAATTGTTAAAGTGTTTAGTTTTGCAATTTGAAAAATGTTAGATAAAAGATGAATGTTAGATGAAAAATTCATAAACTTCTTTCCTTATTACAATTCGCCGACCATCATTTTTAAAGATATTTCTTGTTACTATTTCTTTGAAACGTTGCCTAACCTATGTATTTTCCTTTTCTCCCTCTTATCACTTTCATATGTTACTACATAATGGCAAGGTTGAGTATTCTCATACGTACATTTGCTACCGTCCCCACCCCACTCTAGCTTATATGGTGAAGTTACACCCAGATGTCAAAGCACCATATTCTTTTTTGCTAACCGGTTCCCAACTCTGTCATCAATGGGGTTCTACTATTACCTGGTACGATTTTTTTCTCATGATGTGCCATATATCTTAGATATTAACATTCAACATATCTAGCTTATATGAACCCAATAAAGAAGAATTGCTGGTGTATTTTTAGCTCACCTGAGCACAAAGTGCTCAAGGTGAGCTTTTGTGATCGACCTTCGTCCGTCGGCGGCGGCGTCGGTGGCGTCGGCGTCGTCGTCGTCAACAGTTTGACTGTTAACACTCTAGAGGTCACAATTTTGGCCCAATCTTAATGAAACTTGGTCGGAATGTTACCCTCAATAAAATCTTGGACAAGTTTGATATTGGGTTATCTGAGGTCAAAAGCTAGGTCACCAGGTCAAATCAAAGCAAAAGCTTGTTAACACTCTAGAGGTCACAATTTTGGCCCAATCTTAATGAAACTTGGTCAGAATGTTACCCTCAATAAAATCTTAGAGGAGTTTGATAATGGGTCATCTGGGGTCAAAAACTAGGTCACCAGGTCAAATCAAAGGAAAAACTTGTTAACACTCTAGAGGTCACATATTTGGCCCAATCTTAATGAAACTTGGTCAGAATGTTACCCTCAATAAAATCTTGGATGACTTTGATATTGGGTCATCTGGGGTCAAAAACTAGGTCACCAGGTCAAATCAAAGGAAAGGCTTGTTAACACTCTAGAGGTCACAATTTGGGCCCAATCTTAATAAAACTTGGTCAGAATGTTACCGTCAATAAAGTCTTGGACGAGTTTGATATTGGGTCATCCGGGGTCAAAAACTAGGTCACAGGGTCAAATCAAAGGAAAAGCTAGTTTACACTTAAGAGGCCACATTTATGATATATCTTCATGAAACTTGGTCAGAATGTTAATCTTGATTATCTATAGGTCAAGTTTAAATCTGGGTCAGATGGGGTCAAAAACTAGGTCACTAGGTCATTTCAAAGGAAAAGCTTGTTAACACTCTAGAGGCCACATTTATGACTGTATCTTCATGAAACTTAGTCAGAATGTTAATCTTGGTGATCTTTAGGTCAGGTTCGAATCTTGATCATGTGGGGTCAAAAACTAGGTCACAGGGTCAAATCAAAGGAATAGCTATTTAACACTTTAGAGGCCACATTTATGACCATATCTTAATGAAACTTGGTCAGAATGTTAATCTTGATGATCTTTAGGTCAATAGGTCAGGTGAGCGATACAGGGCCTTCATGGCCCTCTTGTTTTGTTTCAGAATTACTTTCCTTTAATGTGTTACATATTTTTTCCAAGTTTTCCGCCAAATTAAAAATTAAATGTTTATAAAAATAATTGTTTTATTTACAGATATTTTAAGCATGCAATCAACAACTGTAGATTTTTATATTTGAAGAATGTCATCCATACATTGTGTGTTATAATACATATAATTACTGTTTATATAGTACAATATTGTAAATACATTAGTACAAGATTGCCAAATATCAGATCATAAGGTTATACTGCAGCTGAGATAGTTAAAGTCACCTTCCAGTAGCGGGCTTTATATAACATGGCCGTACTTCATTCGCTTGTTTAAAACAAATCTCTTTTCGCGATTGTCAGCAAGTTATCATCCCAGAAACTACACATATCTTTTTTGTTTAATTTGAGCACCATAGCCACACTGAGACAGGAGGGACAGCTGCTCCTTGTTAATACTTTCATAAGTTCAAAGAGCATGAGAATCGCATAGTCTGTATAGAGTAAACAAACCATCTCAATCATATGATTTCTATTATGTCCGTAATCCGGTTGCATTTTACTCTGTCCCGTATTCGTTCGAATTCCTAATAGACATTCCGTGTGTTTGTGTCATAATCTAGAATACCGACATTGATATAAGTTACTGCGGAACTGTTTTATCTTTCTCTTCTTGTAACTGGATGATCTGTTAGCCGTCCTGTTTCAAAACTATCCTGAAAACAGGCGACCGGAAACAACTTCAGCTGTCTCAGTATCGATATTAATCGTAGTTAAAGCATTGTGCCTTATAGTTTGAACAAGAGGAAACAGAGCTTTAATTTGTTCTTCCAGTGTCGTTGATTTAATTTACAATATTACAGAACAAAAAAAAAATCTGCAGCCTTATATGCCGGAGTCCCGTCTCTGCTATAAAATTTGAACGGTATTATTTTGAAACTGCACTATTTCTGACCTAAAATGAAACTACTATCTGGAGGACAAACAGAATTGTTAAACCTTTTGATGATAAATAAAAATAAATTGTCTTCTGATTTCATACTTTTAAATATCAGTGTTTGGAGCTGATTGACACAAAAATGTTGTGTCGTGTTGATCACGTAGGGAATGGAGACAAAGTCGCCCAGAGAACCCTTCCACCTTAACCTTTCAACCTCTGCTCTGTATGACTGAATCCAACACAATCATTAATTTTATAAAAGTTTACTGTCTCATTCCAGAAGCCACCACATATAAACCAAATCCTATTCATTGCTGTAGCTATTTAAAATCGGGCACAGTAAGACCTGTTGCAAAGCAGATAACGTTTGAACAAAAGTCAACCAAATCGCCTATATTAAAAATCTGAATTCTCCATGTTATTAAATCAAGAGATCAAGTCCATAATCTATTTCCTCATGCCCTGAACCTGTGAACGATGGAGGGTGGTGAACAGCCATTGTTGTCTTCTTGTCGCTCTGTTGGTGGAAATTTAGAAAGATCAAAAGGAACCCATATGTTGGATCAGTACACTTTTACCTGTTGCTTTCATTTCCGCCGTCCAATGTTTATTTACCGTGTTTTGTAAATACCATAAAATATTATGTAAAATGATTTATCAGTAAAGATTATTGTATAGACCATAGGTGACCCAATTTTCTAAAGAAAATGACTTGGCCTCCGTGGCCGAGTGGTTAAGGTCGCAGACTTCAAATGACTTGCCCATCACCGATGTGGGTTCGAGCGTTACTCGGGAAATTGAATTACTCGTGCGAGGAAGTTATCCAGCTGGCTTACGATATGTCGGTGGTTTTACAAGGCGCCCGCTCATGATGAAATTAAGCACGGAGGAGCACACGGGGTCTTTCTCTACCATCAAAGCTGGAAAGTCGCTATATGAGCTATGATTGTGTAGGTTCACATTAAAACCAACAAAACAAACAAACGTAAAAAATGACATAATATCTTACAAATTACGCAATTTATAACTTCGTTCATCCATATTCGGAAAAGGTTTAGGTTATGCATCAGTTGTCAAGTACATTTATAACGAAAGCATCCTTTAGTTAGTTAGCCCATTCCAAATCAACTGTCAGCTTATCAGCTTCTAATAACCTTACTACAAGAAGCATTAGAGCCTCAAATAATTTACAATACAACATCTTGGAGCTAACCTATATGATAGTGATACACTAATCTAGTGCTAAAACCTTGAAATAGAATACTCGTTGGTAATTATTGACCTTTAAATTGTTTTTGTAATATACTAGCATTATATATAATTCATCCGAGGTTAGTGTTATAAATATGGATTTTGTGGGTTTGTCAAGAACTATTTACTGAATGTTTGCAAACACTTCATGAGACTTTAACGTACATAGTTATGCCCCTGGCCATAGAACATTTTGTGCAAGTCAGAATTATGTGGAAGTGTTTAAATAAATAAGCGCGCTCTTATGTAACAAGTGGCCTAATATAACATCAGCTAATGAACATACTGAGCAGGAGAAATCGGTTGTGCTGATTGTTTTCGTTGAAACTTTTAATCAGTTTGATATCACTTTTGACACACAGACCTCTATAAAATGCCTGATGTTGTTTTTGAATACTCCGCTGAAAGACATGTAACAAAACTAGACAACAAATAACATTTCTCTCGTCATTTGTGTGCAACTGGAGTGATTTCAATTTTAGGTGTGGATCTGCCTTTGTCACTGCAAACAAAGTTTAAAGACAGGATCATTACAGATGTAGGATTAAAAGATGTAGCGAAAGACCTGAAACACAACATAGAACTGTTGCAAGATCATATTCGTAGACGGAAGGACCTTACTTTCGTATCCATTGTAGACATCTGCTACAGGAACAGTTCTATTTATTTAACATTTGACATTAAAGATGAAGCGCAGCTGGATAGCTTGTATAAATGTCTACAGAGCAGAGAGAATGAACTTTCAAAATGTATATCAGAATATTTCATGGGCAAATCTTTGGAGATGACAGCTGGGTTTAGTCTGCATACAGAAATCTCTTGTAGCGTCTGGATGATGAAAAGTGTTTACCATAAATGTAGTATGGAGCTCAGTGAATTAGAAGAAGAGTTAAGGTAATTCTTTTCTCCTGAAACGAGTTTGTCTCTTTACGACGTTCTCATAATGAACTCTTGGGATCATTGGCTGTCCGTCACCAATCTGTTGTCAATAATTTCAGCAAACATTTTGTTCAAATAAAGCAATATTCCTTGGTTGTCCTCTTAAGGATTCATTCTTTTTTTCTTGGTCATT
This sequence comes from Mercenaria mercenaria, assembly GCF_021730395.1. Taxonomy (NCBI): domain Eukaryota; kingdom Metazoa; phylum Mollusca; class Bivalvia; order Venerida; family Veneridae; genus Mercenaria; species Mercenaria mercenaria. The sequence goes on from NW_026463904.1 coordinate 41,639, forward strand.
TATGCAGAAATTTTATTCGTACTATGGAAACCAAAACGAAAAACTAAAATCATGTTCTCCTTGGAAACCGCTTGCTCGCTTGGGGGACAAGTTATGGAAGAGATCATTCAAATGATTTTATTTTGTTTACAAACATGGCCGCTAGGGAAAGGGACAGATTGTCCATTATATAGCTATAGAGTGGAAAATTTATAGTATTTTTGTTGGATAGTGCTAGCCAGATTTCAAAATAATTTTACGGATATGCTTGGGCGACCTTCAATAAAGCCTTACAAATTATTCTGCTGCAGTAAAAACATGGTCGCCAGGGACAGAAACATGGATGTTTTTTAGTTCAGCTGACACTTCAGGAATCCTCTTGTCAAAACGAATATTCCTTTGGAGACCAATTACCAAGATTGTCCAAAAAATTTTGATTCGTAAAACAAACTTCGACAACCACAGAGTATGGCCATTTTTCTACGCTTTTTTTCCTGGTATAATTATCCTTTTTGTGGTCGCAACGTAACAAAACGTTTTAGCGCCTGATGGCCCTTCACACTTCCGTAGATTCAACATTTATTACACGAAATTCATTTTGAAACTATTTCTGAAATGTCTAGGTCTGCAGCTCTCAAATTTTATACGGAAATATCTGATATCCGAGGCATAGATTTGACAAACTTCATATACCAAACTACAAAAATCTCCATATACCCTTTCTCCGTTATAGACCCCTGTCGGATTTGTGTCTTTCCGAGTGCACACATATTTTAGCTCACCTGTCACTACGTGACAGTTGAGCTTTTATGATCGCCCTTCGTCCGTCGTCCATCGTTCGTCCGTCCGTCCGTCGTCCGTTCACAATTTCTTGTGAACACGATAGAGACCACAGTTTGCAGTTCGATTTTAATCAAACTTGCACACAACTTGTTTTTCGCATAATATCTTGGTTTCTTTGGAAAACTGGCCAGATCCCGTCATGGGTTACAGAGTTATGGCCCCTTAAAGTGCCAAAATTTGCCATTTTTGGCTTACGAACATGGTAGAGACCACATTTTGCAATCAACTTTAATAAAACTTGTACACAACTTGTATTGGCATAATATCTTGGTATTTTCGAAAACTGGTCAGATCCCATCATGGGGTTCAGAGTTATGGCCCCTTTAAGGGCCAAAATTGGCTATTTTTTGCTTGTGAACACGATAGAGACACCATTTTGCAATCACCTTTAATCGAACTTGCACACGACTTGTACTGGCATAATATCGCGGTTCTTTTCGAAGTCTGACCAGATCCCATCATGGGTTCCAGAGTTATGGCCACTACTTTAAGGTCCAAAATTTACTATTTTGGCTTTTGCAGCCATATAGATACTTCATTATGGTTTGATTTGATACAAACTTGTAAAATATCTTCAACAACAATAAATCTTGTGTTCCAGGTTCTGGAGTTATTTTATATCTGATTAACTCTCCTGATTTCAATCAAGCTGGATTTATATCAGTTAGTACTTATAGGACTTATTTCATTAATGTCATTAGTTGGACTGAGACAATCAGGGTACATAACTATGGACTGACGTTATGTCAAATTACCTCCCTTTATTTCAAATTAAAATGGGTATATCTCCGTAACTAATGAAGATACTGATCTGAAATTTTATTTATGCCATCAGATGGACTTGGACAATCAGTGAAGATACATATTGACTGAATTTATGACAAATTACCTCCCTTTTTATGTAAATGAATATACCTAGCAGCTTCTAATGAGATTTGTTTGAACCGTTATTTATGTCACCCATTGTAAGAAATATCTACTTTTACTTACTTTTCTAATATACTGCTGTAAAGGCTTAATTGTACTCTGTATCTTCTACATGCATATACCAATGCATGATTACCTCCCCTGATTTTAATGGATTTATCTGAGTAAGTGTTTATTGGACTCATTTGAAATTTCATTATTGTTATTAGTTGGACTGAGACAATAAGGGTAGATGACTATGGACTGATTTTTATGTCAGATTACTTCCCTTTGTTTCAAATTAAAATGGGTATATCTCCTTAACTAATGAAGATAGATACTGATCTGAAATTTCATTTATGACATCACAAGGACTTGGACAATCGGTTTAAATACATATTGACTGAATTTATGACAAATTACCCCTCTTTATTTTTTTGTATAAATGAATATACGTTAGCAGCTTCTAATGAGATTGGTTTTAAATGTTATTTAAGTCTTCCAGGGTAAGGAATAGTCATGCTAGTAAAAAAATGCAGCATTTGAGCCTAGGATCCTCAAATTTGGTATGGAGATGGCCCTGACTAGTATGTGACCCATAGGTCAAAAGGGACTGTTACAAGAAAATATTTATCCTGATGATATTTAATGTGTATGCCTAGGTGATCTATTTCAAAACTTGATCTAATCATTAAGAGCAATAGTACTCAGGTGAGCGATATAGGACCATCATGGCCTTCTTGTTTGTGCATATAGATTTGGTCTTGACTGTGCGTCCGTCCATCCGAAAAAAGTTTATGACGCGCCTAGCTTAAAAAGTATTTGTTATAAATTGAGTCTTAATGGCTTTTTATGAGTCTTAATCATTTCATGAGCTTTCGCACTTCCTATTTTTCGTCTGGCTCCGTCCTCATTGTTTAGAGTTATGGCGCCTGAAATTGTCCAAAATGCACATTTTCACCTTGTGACACATCTAGCTCAAAAATTATTTTGTATATGTTGATGAAGCCTTGCATGATATGAACTTGCACGCCCTCTGTTTTTTTGTCTGCCTCCGCCTCCTATGTCCAGAGTTATGTCCCCTGAAATAGTTAAAGATGCACATTTTGTGACGCGCCTAGCTCAAAAAGTATTTCATATAAATTGATGAAACCTTGAGTCTTTATCGTGATATATGAACTTGCGCATCTTCAGTTTTTTGTCTGCCTCTGTCAACGCCCCCCCCCCCCCCACACACACACACACAAAAAGGAGGAGAAATTCCTGAGTTTTGTTGTCCCTGAGATAGTCAAAACGCACATTTTCACCATGTGAGGTGCCTAGCTCAAAAAGTATTTGATATAAATAGTTAAAACCTTGCAAAGTGTAAAGCTTCCATGATGCTTTTCTCCTGAATCTTACAAAAACGGATGGTGGGAGTGGAATTCAGTCTTGCAGCTTTCTTAGTCGTTCCCTTTTGTAAAGTTAGGCGCTTGATTCTCTGAATTCAGACAAATGGTTGAGTACAGTACTGAAATATATGGTGGCAGATTTCTGCCAACTTCGCATTATCGCTTTGTCGCCTTTTCGCTTAGCCGCGTGCGCCAGAGCGAAAAGGCGAGATTGAGAACACGATAAGCGAAAAACCACAACACAAAAAGGCAAAATATCGAGATTTTTAACCCGCCGTCGGCGGCGACAACCCTCAAATACAAAAAATATCGCCTTTTGTGCTACAGGAAGGCGACAATAATTTCATTCTCCCTATAAAATATAGCTACTGATCTCATAGTTGGATGCACATGTGTGACTCTTAGAAACTCGTACAAGATACAAGAGATACAAGATACAAGAAGCTTTATTTTAAGTCGGGTAGTATAAACAAAGAAACATTAGCTAGACAGCTATTTTCCGACAAAAACAAAGTCATGCAACAACAAAACGAGAAAAACATAAAAACCTGTAAAAGAAATATTAAGCACATAAAAACAATTAAGTTAAAGAGCACATTTAAGAGAGATCATGCAGATAAAACACATATCACAAAAAATATTTAGTTAAAGAGCACATTTAAAGAGAGATCGTGCAGATAAAACACATATCACAAAAAATATTTAAGTTAAAGAGCACATTTAAAAAGAGATCATGCAGGTAAATCACATATCATAAAAACTATGTTAGGAGAAGCTATATGAAAAAATCACAAAAGGATACATATTAAGACTAGGTTTCAGCAAAGATAGTGTACAAAGGCATATAATGGCAGCACAAAAGTTATATAAAACAACACAAAATAACTGATAGTTTAAGGCATCTAAGGCAAAGTAAGTAAACACTACATAGTATGGCTAAAAACTAAAACACAAATACAAAATGAAGCCAAATTGAAAGACAACTAAAAGCAAGCTGGGTAATACAACAGAATCACAAGCAAGCATTCAGAAATGATACATAGAACAAGCAAATTAAAGACAAACTACATACATAGGGAGCTTTTACAGGATGGTCCAGTCCAGGTGCGGATCAAATAAAACAAAATTAAAAGACAACTAAAACAAGCTGGGTATTACAAAAGAATAAACACAAGCAGGCATTTAGAAATGATACAAAAACAAGTAAACTAAACAAACTACGTACATAGGGAGCATTTACAGGATGGTCCAGCCCAGGTGCGGATCAGTCTCCTGAACTCTTTGAAGTTATTCACCTGTCTGATTTCATTTGGGAGGCTGTTCCACACCTGCACTGCCTCATACCTGAACGACTTCTTACCATAGGTAGTGGATTTTACAGTTGGTACTAGTAAAGTATTTACATACCTGAAAGAATAAGAATCATTTTTAAAGCTAACAAGATCATGAAGATAGGAAGGAGAAATTTTGTACAAACATTTGAAGGTTTCTATAGCCAAAGCTCGTTTCCTGCTAAGATGTAAGGTTGGCATATTAGCCTTATGTAAGAGGTCATTATATGAGGATATAAAATCATTGAAAGTTATTTTCAATGCTCGGTGTTGAAGTTTTTCTAATTTTTCAGTATTAGCTTTATTGCAAAAGTGCCAAACAAGAGGACAATAGTTAAAATTGGATCTAATAAAAGATTTGTATATAAGTATTTTGTTTTCAGTATTAAGAAATTTGCTCATGCGTAAAAGTACATTCAGCTGCATTGCTGCTTTCCTGCACATCTTGGCAATTTGGTCATTAAAGTTTAGCATAAAATCAATGTCAACACCCAGCAACTTAACAGTATCATCACAAGTAATATTTACATCTCCAGCTTGAAAGGTAGGAGAGACATCATGTGTATATTTTCCAACAGAAATTGCTTGAAATTTATCAGGGTTTGCTTGCATCTGGCTAAAGTTGAACCATTCTATAAGATTTAAACTTTCTTCTTCTAAAACAGATTTTAAAACATTTATATCTTTATGATTAAAAGAAATGGTATTGTCATCAGCATAATTATACAGTTTAGATTTTTCCACAAAATAAAAAATATCATTAATAAAAATATTTAAAATCATTGGTCCCAAAATTGACCCCTGTGGAACACCTTTAGAGAGTTCAAGCCATGTGCTAGATGCCTCTCCTATTTTGACCATTTGTTTTCTATTTGACAAGTAGTTATGTACAAGTTTGGAGGCTCTGTCAGTCAGCCCATATGCCCGTAGCTTGAGGACAAGAAGATCATGAGGGATACAGTCAAAAGCTTTTGACAGATCCATAAGTATTGCGGCCACGTAGTCTCCCCTGTCCAGTGCAATCTTCCAGTACTCAACCACACGCAAGAGGGCTGTCTGACAGATGTCGTAGAAACAGTAAAATGATTTACAGCTTTATTTATAGATATACAATAATATTATGCTGTTTTGTTGTTTTGTACACTTAGCATTGTCTTTGTAATTTCTGGTTCAATAAATGTATCAATGTTTTCATCACATGCATATTGTATGCCCTGATGTAGAAATAAAACCTGAAACTTGACAATGCGAAAAAGCTAGATTTTTCTTTTGACGGGTTGTCGCCTTTTCGCTTTTGAAAATCTCGCTATTTCGCTTTGTCGCATTCCTGTAGCGCATGCGCTGTATATAATATACATTCTGTCAGATCTCGTATAACTATTAGTCTACTTAAAGTATCGCACCTTAAGTTAACGAAACAGTACCATATAATTTTCGTAATTATGACAACCTTGTGACTTCAGCACCTTTGTTATGAATGAAATTTTCTACGTATGTTCTTATTTGCTTGAACAAAGTATGACTTTAAGGAATTATATAACGAGTGCACAGTCTAGGTAATATAATAATATGCATCTGAACTATAAATGCTGATTTTGATCAAGTGTAAATTACTGCATGAGATGTATACTCACACGCTATCAAGTATTTATTATCTACGTACTCAGGATAACCACCAAATAAATGCCCGTTTTGTTTCTGTTTCCGCCGCAATGACGCTTGACACTATGAATTATTATTTTGACGTAAAAGGAGCGAATGTGTAGCATAATAACACACAGATTCAGTTTTGTCGTGTTAGAATTATTGATAATACTAATTTTACAGCTCTGTGATTTTTTTTCTGAATCTGCAGGCCATTTAAAGAGCGTCTTAGGGCGACCATAACCGTTGTGCTTTGTAACTATATTTGTCTTAATATGTTCATTTTATATGTGATATGTTTTAAACTTCAACGACCAATATTAACAATATGAAGTCTGACATTGAAGTTACTTCCTGATAAAAAATACAAATGTTCTTACTTTTATCCAGGGGTGATCATTCGAATCATTACAGCAATAATTCTACAAATACAGCGAACATGTCTAATGAGACCCCCCAGGTGAGTGCTATATATTTTATCCAGTTCTTGTGAGGATATGATGATCATAACGAAACACACTTGGTTGTGTCGGACAGAATAATGGAACAAAGATTGATAGGGAGTCAGGTAATAGTCCAACCGATCTGAATTCAGTTTGATATTACGTGCAACATGACTACGTCCAAATCTATGGGGCTCCGTTTTACTATTTTATAGGCATTTTTTGATATCAAAAAATTATTTCTTGATATAAAAAAATCAGTCACATAACATAAGAACGCTTGGGCCTAGGATCACGAAACTTAATAGAGAGTTTGATAATGACAAGCAGGTGACCCCGTCGTTTTTGACTTGGCTTACTTCTGTTACAATTTCTTTATAATTTTTGCCACTCCTGTGACAAAATTTTACCCATTTTACCCGCGCAATTTCACATACATTTAACATGACGTTAAAGCATATGTTGATAAGATGTTAAATAGTTTGATGAGATTTCTAGATTTAATTTACATTTGAATACGATGGAGCGTGCATGTATATGTTGCAGAAGTATTTTATGTATACGCATCTATATATATTTATTACCATTTCTAACTAGTTTTGAATTTTTTTATGCCGCCCCCGCCCCGCCATAACATGGGGGAGTGGGGCATATAGTGTTACACGGTCCCCTGTCCGTGTGTGTGTGGGTTTGTTTGTTTGTGTGTTCGGGAAATGGTGGTGTTCGTGTTCGGGCCATAACTTTGACATGCATGATCTGATTTCAGAATAATTTTACAAAAATGATAAACATGGATAGACAATGTGTCTTGCATTACAATCATTTCACTAGCTCAAGGGTGAAGGTCACAGTCCTTGGTTGAACTTAGCCAATTTTCAATACATATATACTGATAATGTGGTCTTCTTGTCCGGTCCATAACTTTGACATGCATCTTCCGATTACAGAATAATTTGACAATAATAATAAGCATGTGTCCTGCGCAACAACCAAGTCCCTAGATCTAAGGTCAAGCTCACACTTAGAGGCCAAAGGTCACATACAGGAATGACTTTGCCCCGATCATTTCTTCTTCATGCATGGAGTGATTTTGATGCAACTTGGCTCACTTGTACACCATCATGAGAACGAATGTCATCCGAAAGAACCAGGTCCCTAGTTAAGAATTACTTCCCTTTGTTGTTACTATAAATAGCTTATATTGTAACTTTTTTATTACTGGTCGTAGGGAAAAATCAAGACCACTTTTCTGTAGTACAACATGCATGTTACATCCAGTTTTGAGATTTATTTTGACCTATCTCTACTTGGTAAGGACTTTTTGTGGATTTAGAAAAAAAATTGATTTTTTAAAGATTAACTTCCCTTAGTTGTTACTATAAATAACTTATATTGTATCTTTTTTATAATTGACTGTAAGGAAAAACCAAGATCACTTTTCTGTGGTACAACATAGATGTTGCTTTCAAATTTTATGTGTATTTTAAAGTATCTTTACCTGGTAAGGAGTTTTTTTGTGGAATTAGAATTGTAACAAAAGAAGAAAAGGCAGCCGTGTCCGTGACACATTTCTAGTTTATTTTCAAGAAGCTGAGTTTCGAGCACTTCGACGATCGAAGAAGAAATTTTAAAAATGCCAGTCATCAAGCTTATATTGACTAGAAATTCACGTTTTATCAGGTTGTTTTAATTCCGACATTCCAGCTCACTCCAATTTCAGTTCCAGCTCGAAATTCGGATGTTTTCTTTTAAAGTGAACTTCGATCTTCTAGCTGGCCTAAATAAAGCTATGGATCTACTAGAGTTTCTAAATCCGCACATTTGTGCAGCCTTAACGAGTAGGGAAAAATAAGTCTTTACCTTTTTAGTGAACTTGATCTACCCTTACTTTTTATCTTTATTCCGTCATCAACATCAAGTAGACATGGGGATATTTTTGGAACTTTAAAGCTTCAAAACTCATATGTTTAGGAAAAATACATATGGCAAACTTATTCATTAACATATTCAGCACTTTTAGACCACAGATTTTGATGGCCCTGTGTCCGTCGTCTGGCGTTAACTTTTAATTTTTAAACAACTTCTTCTGATGAACCGCTTGACGGATCATCACCAAATAAGTATCGTTGTAATACCCTCTGTCAAGGTTGTTCAAATGGTTTCACTGTATTAGTTTTAGGGGCTAAAGAGCTGAAAAAACACTGAATGACTTCTTCGCATGAACTCCATGGAATATCACTTAACATGGTCTGTTGCATCATTGTAAGGTCCTTTTTCAAATGTATTAAAATGGTTGCACTTGGCTGACTTTAGGGGTCACTAAAACTAAAAATAGAAAGCCGTTCAACAACTTGTACAACAAAATTATTGTTCTTTGCTTGACTGATCCCTTAGAACTCAAAATATAGTGGCATTGAATTTGTTAGAACATACTTTTATGCACTAACCTAAAGTAAAGCCAATTAGGTCTCAAGAAAAATATAAAATCCATAAATGAGTTTTATTGCTGAATGATGTTTCTGACCATGTCAGTGAAATCTTTTGACTTGACTCAACAATGACCTCAGCAACAGACCAACAGGTGGCTTTATAGAAGTGGATTGGATCTTATAACTGTAATGGGTCACAGAGCCACACTTACACTTGGAATTGACTAAAATTGAGTTTATCGTAGGAGATATACATGTATATGTTTTAAGATTTTAATGACTGATGCTTTTCAAGTCTGTGTTTTGATTATAAAATGTCATTTTATACACACTGAGGACTTTTTTAGCCCACCATCATCAGATGGCGGGCTATTCAAATCACTCTGCGTCCGTGGTCCGACGTCCGTTCTTCCGTCCTTCCGTTAACAATTTCTCGTTATCGCATCTCCTCAGAAACTACTTGGGGGATTTTGACCAAACTTTGTCAGAATGATGTATTGGTACCCTAGTTATGTCCCCCTGAAAATCAGACTGGTTCAACAATTTATGAGTGAGTTATGGCCCTTTGTTTATTTCTATATTTTACATAGATTTATATAGGGAAAAACTTTGAAAACCTTCTTGTCCAAAACCACAGAGCCTAGGACTTTGATATTTGGTTTGAAGCATCATCTAGTGGTCCTCTACCAAAATTATTCAAATTATTTCTCTGGGGTCAAATATGGCCCTGCCCTGGGGGTCACATGGTTTATATAGACTTATATAGGGAAAAACTTTGAATAATCTCTTGTCCAAAACCACAGGGCCTAGGGCTTTGATATTTTGTATGTGACATCATCTAGTGGTCTTCAACTAAGATTGTTCAAATTATACCCCTAGGGTCAAATATGGCCCCGCCCTGGGGGTCATATGGTTTACATAGACTTATATAGGGAAAAACTTTGAAAATCTTCTTGTCCAAACCACAAAGCCTAGGGCTTTGATACTTGTAATGTAGCATCATCTAGTGGTTCTCTATCAAGTTTGTTCAAATTATGCCCCTAGGGTCAAAAATGGCCCCGCCCCGGGGGTCACATGGTCCATATAGACTTATATAGGGAAAAGCTTTTAAAATGTTCTTGTCAATAACTACAACATTCAAATTTGGACCACATATATATTTTTAAGTGGCAAGATGAACCTTGACATGAGTTGACCTTGATTTTGACCTAGTGACCTACTTTAACATTTCTGTAGCTACAGCCTTCAAATTTGGACCACATGTATATTTTTGAGTGGCAAGATGAACCTTGACATGAGTTGACCTTGATTTTGACCTAGTGACCTACTTTCACATTTCTGTAGCTACAGCCTTCAAATTTGGACCACGTGCATAGTTTTGTGCACTGGAAAAAACTTTGACCTTGATTTTGACCTAGTGACCTACATTCACATTTTTGAAGGTACAGGCGTCAAATTTGGACCATATGCATAGTTCCGTGTTTCAAAATTAAATTTGACATTGATTTTGACCTAGTGACCTACTTTCACATTTCTCAAGCTACAGCCTTCAAATTTGGACCATGTGCATAGTTTTGTGTACTGGAAATAACTTTGACCTTCACATTGACCTAGTGACCTACTTTCACATTTTTTGAAGGTACAGGCTTCAAATTTGGACCACATGCATAGTTTTGTATTCCGAAATAAAATTTGACCTTGATTTTGACCTAGTGACCTACTTTTACATTTCTCAAGCTACAGCCTTCAAATTTGGACCACTTGCATAGTTTTGTGTACTGAAATGAACTTTGACCTTTACATTGACCTAGTGACCGACTTTCACATTTTTAAGGTACAGGCTTCAAATTCGGACCACATGCATAGTTTTGTATTCCAAAATAAAATTTGACCTTGATTTTGACCTAGTGACCTACTTTTACATTTTTCAAGGTACAGCCTTCAAATTTGGACCACATGCATAGTTTTGTGTACCGAAACAAACTTTGACCTTTACATTGACCTAGTGACCTACTTTCACATTTTTGAAGGTACAGGCTTCAAATTTGGACCACATGCATAGTTTTGTATTCCAAAATAAAATTTGACCTTGATTTTGACCTAGTGATCTACTTTTACATTTCTCAAGCTACAGCCTTCAAATTTAGACAACTTGCATAGTTTTGTGTACCGAAATGAACTTTGACCTTAAGATTGACCTAGTGACCTACTTTCACATTTCTGTAGCTACAGGCTTCAAATTTAGACCACATGCATAGGATTGTGTACCGAAACAAACTTTGACCTTGACATTGACCTAGTGACCTACTTTCACATTTCTCAAGCTACAGCTTTCGAATTTGGACCACATGCACAGTGTTGTGTACGGAAATGAAATTTGACCTTGAGCTAGTCAATAAGTCTAGAAATTTGGAACACTCAAAAATGGCACATTGGTGGGCGCCAAGATCACTCTGTGATCTCTTGTTATACGTTATCCTGTCTATTCAGAATTTGAGTTTTGATGCATTGTTTGCATGCTACATGTCTACCATTTATAAATGTGTGTCTTAGCGACACATTTCTTAATATGTGACATCTTCAAGGGCACACAGCTTACAAATCCTGATTTCTTGTCTTGGCTATATCTTTGCACATTTCAGCACCTTTCTTATAAACACAATTGTTACTATTCAATGTAAAGTCAAACATATAGTCATGACAGGATGAGCAATTTAGCGTCACTTTGTCCCCCTTTTTATCTTTGACATATTGACTATGCATTGTTTAGAATGAGGAGGCAATGTTTCAACTTAACAACATTGAACTTCGACTTGAGTAACTCTAAATTTAGAGTTAGTATGCCAAGATATCCGAAAATGTTAGTCGAAACTTCGAACTGCGTTTCTTGAAATTTCTAGTAAGTAAAAAAGTATATCGAAATTTCAGCCTAATAGACAACACACGTGCATTTTTTAAAAATAAATCTGTACGTTTGCAGTCTCAGAAACAATCTTAAAACTTGTTAATTCATACGGTTTAATGCTGAGAAAACCCAAAGCAATATAAATAGAGGTATCGTTGATTTTCACTTCGACAGGTTTGTTTTGTTGGAATTTTCAGTAAATGTAAACAATTTATTGCTAATAAATGCCTTCTGCAGCGCAACCGTTACCACAAATAGTGAAAATATTTTACTGGTATTTATTTAGATATTCAGACTTGGTTGCGAAATTTAGTATTTCAAACCTGTATTCAATCGAGACATCATTGACATATATCAGATAATTATGTTATACCGCTGTAGAGAAAATTAACTCACTTTCAGTAGGGGGACTTTGTTTTGCATTGCAATACTTCCTTCACTTGTTTACACTGCCCTGGGCGTTTCGGACATGATTGGGCTAAGTATGAGGTTTGGTGCACGACCAGACCAATGGGGTTCAAACTGCACATTTATGGTTTTACTACTAAGCGTTCAAATATGATTCCCGAATTTGTACTATATTAATTTACAGTATGGTTTCGATTTGAATCTGCAGTCTTGTGACTATCCCTGTAGAATTTGTGTATTTGATTTAGCCTTCATCACCTCCATCTCATAGTTCAATGAAGTAGTTAGGATAAAGTCTAAATGTGCAAATACACAAAGGTTACACACTTCTGTATCCTAACATTATAAACCCGTATTTTTAGTTTCATATTAAGACAAAGTGATGTGAGTGACCGAAGGAAAACATGACACACTTGTTTCTAATGTTCTACCGTAACAATATGCTTGCAGAATGCAGGAAGCGTTCAGCAGAAAATAAAACAGATAGACCAAAGGTCGAATTCAATTAATGCCAAGGAACCAAAAGACTCGCCATCATCTGTTGGTGGTCATAACGTCCCAGGAGAGCTTACTAGGCAACCAGGTGCATATCCGCATGACACTAAGGAACAGTCAACTTCAGATAATGTAAGTATGCTTTCTACTTTGAGAAAGCAATCATTATAGCTCAGTTTCAGTAAAGTTTACCGTGATTAAAGTGCTGGGAGGTATGACAGTTGAAGTGTGTAGAATTACATGCATGTCACTTTAATGGTACCACTCATACAGCTGAATCAAAGTCCATACATATATGCAATTTCATAATGAAACAAATAATCTAGTTTTAAAATAATTCCAGTTTATGTATTTCAACATATTTAGATATACTTTTGCTGTCGATTGTCAGCAAGATGGTATCTGATAAAGTAAGCCTTAGACTGAATGAAAATAACATGATTATCTTTCCATTCATAATTGCAAGAGAAAGCCATACATTTTGTAGCTCATTCATTCAGTTTAAGGTAGTTCTGCACGTTTGAATCGGAATTTTTTCTACAATGTAGAAATTGATTAAACTCTGATTTTTCAAAACTTCAGAATAAAATTCAGCAATTGAAAAAGATGGGTCGTTTGCTTGATTTTTTGCTAGACTGATTTGAAAAATTTACACTCACGCATTTTTTCATTATGGGAGTCTATGGGAAAATCACAACTTTTTAAACATTTTCGCACATAGAAATTATTTTGAGGAAACTTCTCACAGTCGTAAATAAACAAATGGTCTATAATGTGGTGAAATGAAATGTAGAGGTACGTGTGCTAATTTTTGAGATATTTGACCATGATTAAAGTGAACCGCGCATTTAAGGTAATACTAAGACAATTGTTTTAATTATGTAACGTGTCGGATGTTTTAATATCATATTTTAACATAAGAAAGATAGTAACAGTGCCATTGTAAAAAGATTTACTCACGGGTTGCTATTTATTTATAAAATGATTTTCATTTTCGTACGCCATATCCAGGATTTATGACGTTACGCCATCACTTCCGGTTTATTAAACGTGCAGAACTACCTTGATATATTACTTGGACACATCAACCTTTTTTTTCGTTATGACTAGATAAATCTAGGTTTTATATATAGGTCAAATAACTTTTATACCTTTCATAAATCTATGAATAAACACTGTGACAGAATAATAATGCCAACTTTTAATGATAATATGGACAATGATTGCGTGAATGAATTTGTCTGTGTCCGAACCTAAATAACGATATAAATATTAAAAACTAATAATATACATTTCTTATCATCGTGATGTCGCATGTGCAGATCAAGTTGTGCGTGCAAAGTGTCCACCTACAAATCTCGGGGTTTTGGATTCGAGTCCTTTGTCTGAGAATATTTTCATTTGTATACTTAATAGACGGAAAAATTGTCACACACCATGATTTATCATTGTTTATTGAAATGAATAATCTACTATTCAAAATTCTTCTACGTACATGTCAGTAAACCGTTCCAGAAAATGTCGACTAAAGTCTTAAGGACTGGAGAAGTGTTTTTTTATTCAATTCTAGAAAATTGGCGTCAATAGACAAGAAAAATGATATGTGTCATAGATAAATTAAGAATAAAAGTAATATCGACACAATTACATTATAATGAATTAAAATGGTCTTAACTGAATTCAAACCCATTGTAACGCGCATAGAAGTCAGAGAGCTTACCACTACGCCACCATGCCAGTGATAAAATATATCGGTTTTCTTAATTAATGTAGACATTTTTAAGATATAATAAAGCGCCCAAAGATCAGTGAGTGTCTGGTTTAACAACTTAAACAGATGGGATGTTAAACAGCATATTTATACCCATAGCCACACTTTAAGGGTAGCTTTATTAAAATCACGTCTTACAACCCGCCCTGTCCCGCCCGATCCCGTCCCTGTCAGTGGCGAAAGTTTCTATGCTCCTCGAAGGGGAGGCATATAGTCTCTGCTTCGTCTGTCCGTCTCAAATTCCTGTCTGAAGTTTTTCTCAGCAACCACTTGGAATACAGTGGACCTTCAAAGGAAGCTTCACTACGTAGAGGAGGTGCGCATATTGTCTTTGTGTTCCCGTCGGATGATTTTCATAGAGTTATTGCCCTTTGATTATTCAAATAGTATTACAATTTTTGAGAAATAGTTTTATAGTATCATTTCTTGTCCGGAGTATTCCTCGGCAGCCACTGACTAGAATTCATCAAAACGGTCAATGATTTTTCACTTAGTTATTGGTCTTCGATTTTCAACTATAGTGCTATTTTTTGTCCGTAGTAAACTTCAGCAACCACTGAATGGATTCATCCGCTTATCTCACTAGGAAGAGCGTTAGTCTACGGATCGCGGGGTCGCGAGTTCGATTCCCGGGCGGGGCGTATGTTCTCCGTGACGATTTGATGAAAGGCAATTGTGTCTGAAATCATTCGTCCTCCACCTCTGATAATTCATGTGGAAAAGTTGGAGTTACTTGCGGAGAACAGGTTTGAAATGGTACAGAATCCAGGAACACTGGTTAGGATAACTGCCCTGTCTTTACATGACTGAAATACTGTTGAAAAACGGCATTAAAGCCAAAACAAACAAGCAAATCATCGAAACTTTGATAATCATATTTTAGAGAGCATCGATCGATTTTACCGATATTTCTTGTCCTGACACAATCGTTGAAGACTATACGGACATCGACAGATTTTTAAAATCATAAGACAAGATCACACATTGGATCCCAAAAGCTGATATTAAAGCTTACTCTGCGTTTCAGTATGACAAACACTGTTTCCCTTTTGGACCAACAAACGTTGCAAAATCATTCTTTTCTTTATTAATCCATAGAGATGTTCCCTTGGGACCATCTATCAAATTCCTGTATCTTCTTTGGAGTTATCTAGTAAATACATGGCTGCCTTTGGGTGGGAGCTGGGTTTCTCTATATGGGTTTATGGAACACTTAGTATATTCTCTTAAACTGCTGGCCGAACTTTGAAAAATAATTTTACATAACTAATTCATGAGCTACTTCCGGTCAAATTCCTTCAGATCATATTGCTGCTTTAAACGATAAAAGCCAGGTGGCGGGGTAGTTTTTCATTACATGGATTTAGTGAGGGTCTTCTTGTCTGATTCAAAATAATTTCTCGCAAAATATCCTAGGGGCGCCTTCTACTAAATGCCTTTATTTGGGACTAAATACGGTGTCTGATATATAAATGGAGAATGTTTTCAAATGTCATTAAGGGGAGGGCGTGTTTCACAAACAGCTCTTTCTTATTATATGTTGTTTGAGGTACCTGAAAATGACAGCGGTATAAGATAAAGCTATGTTGTATTTCAGAGGGCAGTGGTAAGGAAGTCGTTTCTGTTATATTACCCTTTAACAAAAGGGTGGATAGTTAAAAAAATAGAAATTCAAAGTGATTGTAAATGGTTAAATGCAGACATGAAAGAACATTCCGCCGATATATACGAGTATTCGGTGGATATACCTGTTGATCAACTTTATTGGTCCTATCAGTATGTATGTCATCTAAAAAGTAACAGTCTCAAAAACATATTAAAAGATAACATAATGGGAACACCTCCTGTAAGAAGCAGAAAATATCGTCTGGACGGTAGCACCATACAAAGAGATAGTTGGATGGAACAAGGACAAAAGATACACGATCCGCATAAATTTGATGAAGAGTGCATTACTGCACATCTGGCTGATATATTGTTTCATTGTCAAAATCATTTTGGTATCTATGACGCATGTGTTCAGATAGAAAATGTATGTCTTCGGAAACTTCCAAAAGTGAATGCAACACGTCTCTTGAAAGACTTTGCAATATGTCTATCTTCGGGATCAGAGAAAACTAGATTGTTGTTTGCTGTGGCAATAGGTAATGTTTTGACATCCAGTCAGCATTTACTTCATGAACAAATTATTGATCAAACAACAGCTCACAGTATAATGAAAGATTTAGCAAAATTTAGAATAGAAAACCTTCCGAAATCTTGTATGTCTTACATGTACACAGTATGTCATTGCCTTTGTATGATATTATTTGGATCAACATTATGCCTGTTGGAATACCTGAATATGTGTTATCCTTTTTATGACGACCCATTTATATTGCGACGGCTTCAAAGCTACGTACAGTCGGGTGCCATGATTGCACAAGAAAATGAATCGAAATTTCCTTGCGCACTCGAGCTATGTCGTAACTTGTACAAAACAGCAATAGATAAATCATCGAAAAGCGCAAAAGATGCTCTGGATATACTTCTGAGACATTTGCCATTAAATATGACATTATTTGTTATCTCAAAGATGCGTTCAGGTACCAAGTGCACGTCGGTGCAAGAAACTGACGTACACAATCTTCTATCCATCGCATTACATGTACGAATAGAGGCTGATATAAGAGCTATTAAGAAAGTCAGAAACATTCGTCGACTAAATGATCTCTGGAAAAAGGTAACAAACAGTGACAAATCGAATGAAAACCTAAAGTCAAAGTTTGAAGAAGCTCTGATTTCCATGCTGGAATCATATCCTTCTTCAGCTGAAGGAATAGCTGACATTGTAGTAGAGTTTGTTCTGAAATGTCACTTCTTTGAAGAAGAGGCGGATAAGAGGAAGTTGCTACAAATAATAACAGAATCACAGAACGACATTATACGTGAATTGTTCTTCATACTGGCTAATTCCAAGGTCATGATCAGTTCATTCTTGTCCCTAGAAAAAGCACAATTCCAGTCCTTCTGTCTGAAATATGTGACGGGAAACGTAAGTTACTTCTCAAAGAGAGATGAAGAGTTCAAATATCTTCTGAAGCGTGTATGCAAACTTTGGGAAGTTCCCTTTGTAAATCAAAAGGTTGAATTTAATGATATTCTTGTAAGCATTTTGCAACGTGAACTTGAGAAATATCGCCCAAAGCAGTTACTGCAGCAGCTGAATACTATTGATAAAATTTCGGAGACCAACGAAAACATTGCTGACGTATTTATTGGGCATATAGAAAGAACATTGAAAGAAAAGACGGAAAAGCCAGAAGATTTGATGGACTACGTACTAAACCTTAGAGGAAAACCAGTGGTTGAAACAAGGTGAGATTCCTTTGGATTTTATTTAGGTTCTAAACAAGAATTCTTTCAGTGTTTTACACTAAAATATTAAGTGATATCAAGGACCATAGAAAGGGAGCTTATTTCCATATGCATTATTTTGTTTTAAATGTTAAAATCGCTTTACACTAATGATTCTTCAGTATAAAAAGTCAGCTGTGGGCGATTAAAGACGGGCATCCAACAAAGACTAAAATCTCAGCATTAGTACACCGTATTCAGATAAACTACTAAAGATATGCTCTTTCAGAAGAGTAGAGCTTACTTTCATGTATAAAGGTGTCCATTGATACATTACGTCTACAAATCCAAGTTATTATAATTCTTATTAAAATGTTGCAAAGTACATGTACAGTTCTGTTCTGTTTAGATAAATAATTACTACGTACGTAGCTCTTTAGGGAACTTTAAAGTACAGTTTACATACTATACGAATGTGTTTTAGACGAACGCAGGTCAGAAATTTTGGAATTATTACTTTGTTTTTCCTGCCATTTAAAGGTTTTAACAATAAAAGTACACACTCAACACGAAATCTTTGAAATAAGTCAACACTTGTTCTTTTAAACATTACTATTTTTCAGATTGGCAGCAACACTAGTTTGCACAATACTTGATAACTACGGACTGATTTCAGAAAAATCAAATGACTTCGAAAACTTCCTGAAGCTTGTTTCACAGTATCCCTTTTGGATACTTGTGTTTCACTGCACCGGTAACTTCTTCGATATAGTTCAAATGAATTCTAACTACAGAGATGCTTTTGCGTGTATTACAAGAATGGGTAAACGCTTCAGCACCCATGAAGTACATTATGACTTCGTGCGGAAACTGGAAATGAATCGGCAGTCCGCTTCATCTGCAAAGAAGTTACTTGAACTGAAATGCGACAGAGATGAAATAGAACGATATTGGTCACAAGCTTTAATGAAATTCAAAGAAGTTAAAGACAAGTTATACATTACACAAGAGGTCATGACACGAGTAAAAGAAAAGTCACCACACCTACCTCTGGGTTTTAATGCAGTTCTGAAACGCATACAGGACAGTGAGAAAAAACTTACTAGTGGCATGATTACAGCAAATGAATGCGATAAAGACACCCAGATTTGGAAAGACTTAGAAAATCTACCTGAAATATGCAAGTACCTACGGAACGTAGTTCATTCTTCAGTATTTTGGAACGTTTCCACTGATCATGTCTATCAGGAGTATTTACGTCAAAGTGAAAATGCAGATGATGATGATCCCCTCTGTTCATTGTGTGATCTATTTCAAGAAATTGAGGTTTTCGACAGAAAATACAAAAGCAGTGAAAACAGCTGTATGCGTTTCATGCAGATTTTGCAAAAGTTAGGGTCTTCCGAATACGGAGATAAATGGAAAAAACTGATTAACGATGATGAATGTCGGATGGAAGAGGTACTGAGAATGTTTGGATCTGTTCCAGACGTTTCACATGAGGTAAATATCGCAAGATCATACTTACACATTTTTATTGATGAGGACGTAGAAGAATGTTTGAAGAGAGTATTTTCAAGCGATTCTGTCAAGACAACAGTCGATGCAATGGAATCAGTTGTAAATGTATTCGGTATAGACTGGAAAAGTGACGAACTTTTTGCAAAATCACTAACTTCCTTTCGACAGCTTTTACGAGGTGCAGCAGAAGAATACACATTTAGAGAAGTTCAACTTGCTTTAAACACTGTATTTTCATTAGTACGAAATCTTTCTGATGACACAGTCAGTATTATGATAGTTTTAGGAAGGTCAACAACATTGATAACATTTCTCAGGAGTATAGTTGATGAAGATATAAAAAATTTGATAGATGCTGTGGAAGACATTTCAGAGCAACAGGTTCGTGAGTCAACGGTTTCTGCTTTGATAGAGGTCAAACAGTTTCTACATCCCCTCTTATTGTCCAAAGACGAAAGACATTGTAGTGACTTCTTCCAGATATTAGAGAAGCAGACTAAATTTTCAAGAACGAATTCTGCGTCTCTTCCACAAAAAGTTGAGGACTGTTTACAAAATCTACATAACCTGAAATCACTTTACAATGGCGTAGCAAACAGAGGCGAACAAACCAAAGAAATGATAAAAAATATAATTCAAAAAGGCTCGTTTACATTTCAGCTAAATAAATCCTACACTAGTACAACATTTGAAGCATCGTATAAACAAAATAAAACAAAGGAAATAAGGAAAAGGTCTACACTTATAGATCTCAGGAGTCGCGCACTTCTCCTTATGAACACAGAAAGGAAGTCTGCAAACGAGTGTCGATTTAATCGAGATGAATTACTGAAATTTGTCGAAGACATAGATTTGTGTCTCGATATTGCAGAAATACTTTTTAGGCTGTTTACTTCGGGCCATACAAATTATATGATAGTAAAAGAGACAGTCAAACCAAATGAGCTTTTAAAAAAAAAGGAAACGCTCAATCTTAGATTAGAATCATGGCTACAGGACATAAACGACGAACGGAGTAGCCACTACTTGATGAACTTCATTCAGGGAAATCAAATCCATATTCTTTTTAAATATTTGGAAGAACATATTGGAGATACCAATGTTGTCCAAACTATATTGAATTTTATACATCCAGACATGCAAGCATTGCACTTGAAAAAGATATATGACGGAGAAAAGTTATTGAATGAATCTTGGTCAAATCGAATAATGCTTCATTGTATGGGGTTTGCATTGCATTCAACATTTGAAGGTTTGGACATGTTTCAACGACATATCCAGTGTCAAAAAATTAAAACATTAACCAGTACAGTTCAGCCCAGCAGACTTACAGTCGCGCAGTTAGACGAAGGTAGTCTTCATACTGTAAGGACTGTGTTGGCTCTTTATATGAACACAACACAAAGGCTTCCTGAACCAAATCATATACTATTTTGTACTCGAGAAACCACATGGACCGAGCTAGAATTGCTTGTAGGGCGATGTCTTGGAGCAAATGAATTTTACAAAACAAAGGTGCTTTTTTGTATAGCAAATGTTGAAATGTTACCAAATGAAATTCAGTTTCATCTTGTGGAAACCTTACGGCATCTACGGAAAGATATAAAGTTTCATCTTGCTATCATTTGTAGAGGTTCAAGGAGCCACCCATTCATTGACGAATTAAGTGACTGTGTAACATCTATAACTCCGGTGACAGATAAAACCGTTCGAGATATATTCATGGAACATTGTGAAAATGTTGTAACTGTTACCTCAAAGTTCCCTGGACTCGGAAAGTCCTCTTACATAGTTTCAGAAGCGCATAAGCAGCGAAAAGGGGTTGTTACTTTACACGTCAGTGGATCAATACGAAAAATGCATCTTGTTGACAGAATAAATTGCCTCTGCATGAGACGGCATCATGTTTTGCACATTGATTTAGGAAACGTTGACAGTCCGTCCGAACTAGATACATTCCTGTTTGAACTTGTTGTTTTGCGGTATGTTTCGGCTGGAAATATATCAGTAAGCTTACATGCCTCAGGTGTATATATTGAGATAGCAAACACAATCAATGATACGTTAAGAAATGCCTTGCAGACAGCTGTATTGTTTAGGAGAGTCGAATTAAAATGGAATGGTATAGATGATTTAATAATAAGTAATGAATTGAATAGTCCTGTGCAAGTTGTTTGTCGTTATTTGAAACATTTAGAAAACGGATCAATAGATAGGAAGGATATATCTTTTGACAAAATATCTGACAGACCCTTGTCATCTAAACGGTGTAAGACACTTCTACATAAATATGTTGGCGGAAAGTTAGATAGCTCATTTCCAGTACTTTTCACATTTATTAATGTTTTGGCTGATCAGCTAAAGAAGATGGCACACAGCTCGTTTTTTAAAATCAGCCGTTTAATTGACATGGTTGGGAACAAAGTCCATTTAACTGTTAAAAGCAACTTAGTGGAAGCCATGATTGAAGTGTCAAGTGATTTTGCAACGAGATCAGTTGACGTGTGCCGGGAGAGTCAGTTATCGACAATTGTTACAGAGGAAAATTACCAGTCTGACTTGGCAGCTTCTGTAACACATCGTATCGACAGCATGATAAGATGGGAAGAGAGCAATCACCTTATGTTTGTATTTCACAATCAGAATATTCATACAATATCTGCACTGTATCGAAATCTGTCGAAGGTACCATCTGAAATAAAAAGTCTATTCGAAAGCCAGATAAAAAAGAAAATGGAGGATTTCAATTCTATGGATCAGGAGAAACTTCAAACAATGCTTCAGAAAGTAGCTAGAATAAACCCGTTTCCTGTTCCAAAAGAGGAGCTGTTAGAACTTTCCAAGGATTATGCTTTGACTGCAGATAATTTACTCAAAATGGTTTTAATCATGCTACGCGTCAAAGCAAACATACCTGTAGTTATTATGGGTGAAACTGGCTGTGGAAAGACTTCGCTTATTCGGTATTTAGCCTCAATATGTGATGTAGATTTTGACGTTATGAATATACATGCTGGTGTGAAAGAAGAGGATATCGTTGATAGAGTTTTAAGAAACAACGAAAATGCTTTAATCCAAATGAACAGTGAAAAATGGCTTTTTCTTGATGAAATAAACACATCAGATAACATAGGGATTATTTCCGACATAATGTGCCACCATAGATGTCTTGGAAAGGAGTTATCCCCAAACCTAATTATAATGGGTGCCTGCAATCCATACAAGCTCAGAAGTACAAAGGCAATATCTACTGCAGGTCTTGAAGGAAAAGCAAAATCGGACGAATTATCTAGATTAGTATACAGAGTGCTACCATTGCCAGAAATGATGGTTGACTATGTATGGGACTTTGGAAGTTTGAATGAAATAGACGAAGAAACATACATACATCGAATGATTAGCGATATCTTCTTAGGAAACGAAAAACACCATCAGTTGTTCACAAGTCTTTTAGCTGTTTCACAGTCGTTTGTAAGAAGAAAAGAAGACTCGGCATACTCTGTAAGTCTCCGGGATGTCCACAGATGCAAACTTCTGACAAAATGGTTTCTCACGATTCTTCCGAAAAAGAAGCTGTCTGCAAATGCAAAGTCAAAGTGCTGTGATATTACCATTAAGGCAATGATATTGTCACTGGCCCACTGTTACCAAAGCCGATTTGCAGAGAAACATCTCAGGAAGGAGTATCGCTGTGTAATTGGCGACACTTTCGTTTTGCACGGCCATCAATTCCCTGGAGAACAGGATGACTTCATACAGATGGTTATCAAAGACGAACAGTCAGACATCCTAAGAAGAATGCAATTACCTCCTGGCACTGCCAGAAATACAGCACTTCAAGAAAACGTTTTTGTCATACTTGTTTGCATTTTCAACAGAATACCGATTTTCGTTGTTGGAAAACCAGGATGCAGCAAATCCCTGGCAATGCAATTGATCAAAAGTAATTTACGAGGTAAAGATTCGGAAGATGAATTCTTTAGAGAATTGCCACAATTATATTGTGTATCGTTCCAAG
>NW_026463905.1:0-69108 GCF_021730395.1 Mercenaria mercenaria
TACATTTTGGTGGATAATATGTTCCTCCAAGCTTAAGTGTTGAATACTGTTTTTCATCTTTCTATTAACTACATCTAGCGGCCCAAATTACAGTCTAAGCCTTTTTATCCTAGTAAGCTTCGTGGTATTTATGTCTTATTACGAGTTATTCAGCTGATATTTTGGCTGCTTTAAATATTACTATTTCAGTGTTTATATCACACCATGATTATATTATACTGTGTTTAAGTCAACTTAATTGAATAACCTTCTTGACTGAATAATCTTCTGTTCTGTTCTATTCTCAGTATTGGCGACCTTGATATTGACTTAGACGGACCCACTAGTTTATACAGCAGCTTGCTATATACATATGTTGGTGGTTGGTGACAATTTATGTACTTCAGCTATAAACTGGAAACCATCTGTTCTGCTCGACGATCCAATTACTGAATCATTTTTCTTCTATTTTTAGTATAATATTTTGACCTTGGCAGCATTTATCCTAATGCCATCGACACTGCCAAAACAAAGTAAAGTTCCGATCGGGATTTTAACCACAAATCTTCAAAATTCCTAAATGTGAAAATGTACTCTAGATCAGCGCCTAGGATCGCTGCATGCACTGGAATTTTTCAAGTACAGCATATTTAGTATTGAAACTTCTGGCTGCAAACACAATTCGAGCCTTGGTTTTTCTTAAAGCTACCCTTTAGGCAAGGTTTCACTCTAATATAAAGTCATTGAGAGGACACATTTAAAAAAAATTTGGGGGGGGGGGGGGGGGAATTGATCTTTACATTGAATCTAGCGCCTCAAACAGTATCCTATCCCAAGCTAGGTCTCCAAATAAATTTGCTATATACTATTTATCTTGGAAATTTGCCAGTCTGAAAAGTTGTTGACCAGAACTACCTTTAAAATACCCAAAAGTAGTAATAACCAGGCATTTTCCTTGTCGGAACTTTTTCTGAATTCTTGTACGACTTGCAACTTTACTGGGATAAACGTAGTTTCATTTAAGCGCATTTTAATGTGTAATTGTATAAAAAGGGCTTAAAGTATAGGGATGCAAGAAAGAGGATCAAATCAAAATTGAAATATTTGTACCATTTTATAACTAAGACTGTATCAGTAATAACGTCACAGGATTTTATTGCCTTATTCATTTAAAGATAAAATGCTAGACACGAGCCTCGCGTTTTATTATGTTAATTAACTAGCTGAATGGATTCAGTAAAAGAACTCACTTATGAATAGCAAGATCATCTTAAAGTTTTTATTTCGCCAACGCCCGTAAAATTCAAGTATAAAGATTAATTATTCACTCAAATGAATATTTATGTCTGCCTCATAATTTGATTTTTAAACCTTCCAATGCTCTCGGTAGTTTTTCTCTGTTTGATTTGAAAGGAAAAAACACAACACTGGCTGAATGAAATATTGTCATTTAATGATAAATGACGATTGAAAAAACTAACAAAACTAAACAAAGATAATCTAAACTAAATAAACCAACACACATACAAATTTTCGAAACATAACAAGATGTAATAATAGAACCAGTTAGAAAATACTATTATGTGACACTAAATTATTTAAGCGTTAAAAAGTCAAATCAAATGTTGGTGAAAATAAACGGCCGTGAAAATAAATTAAACGGCAAAACTAAATTATTTAAGTATTAAAATGTCATAATAAAATGTGGTGAAAATATACGACTAAAATTCCAACGGCCAAGCAAGTTTTAGATGTAGAACTGAGACATGGTATTGTAATGAACAAATGTATGATAAAATAAATACAAAGCATCGGTCAAAAGCCCCTGTCTTTTACCTGCTAACACAACCTGTCAACAGCCCCTGTCTTTTGACTGTTAACATTGTAAAATACATATGATAAAATACCTGGAAAACATTAATTCAAAACTATCATGAACATGGAACACAATAATGAAAAATTTGTCAGGACACATAAAATGTATGTACAAAATATTTTGTGAAAATGATGAAAAACAGTAACAGGAACATTGATGTCAATAGCCCCTGTCTATTGACAAAGTGATAAAGTACCTTAAGATAAATGAAATCAAAGCCCCTGTCTTTGATTGTTTAAAGTATAGAAACAATTTTATTCAAATATATACACTCTTGGTCATAAGCCCCTGTTTTAAGACCAGTAGATTATCCATAGTATAAAATACTAGCAGGTAGTCGTTTAGCAGCGTAGGGTGGGAATGCGTATGTATTTTTTGAAGGCATTTGAGTTCCATCGTTCCATTTGCTGAATTTGTACATCAGAAAATCCTCGCTCTGCCGCGTGAGATGCCGCTCCAATGCGGAAACTGTGCCCTTTATATGTGTGGTTGCTGTAACCGGTAAAAATAATGCCAATCGGAGTTGTTGATTGAAGTAAGATCTGTTGACAGCCGTATTATCCATGAATGCGAACAATGGCCCTGGCTGGAAACCACGCAGCGCCAGATATGACCACAAAGATTGAACTGGGCAATTAGTGTTATCGGAGCTAGGATACACCAACAGTGTCTTCACCGCACCGCGACTATGTTTGTAATTACTTATAGTGAGAAACTTTGTAATTCACCATTCAAGGAGCGGTTTAATTGAATGTCAAAAGCGGTATCGAAAGAGCATTAGTAGTAAATTCTCCAACACGAAGGAAAGAATGAAATGCCAAAAGGAACATTGCACGTAATAGTGATCTAGTGAAATGTGACGATGTTGTAAAGCGTAGTGCATTAATAATTGCTCTCAATATCGGTGTAGTAATTGGTAACCTTGAATCAGACTGTTTTTTGAGATTTCTATACCCTTGAAGTGATTTCTTGATTAAAAAGTTGTCAGAAATATCTGGCAAAGTGGAGCGTTTATGATAATATCCAATAGCAGAGACTATGTTGAAACTGTAGTCGGTGCTAACTTTAGCTCAAAACAATGAGCGATGAATAGCAAAAATGTTGCAACAGTTGCAAGAAATGGGTTTGTATCCGGCAGAACGCTACGAACAAAATTTGAATATGACTCTACTGCACGGGAATATGTTTTATGACTTGAAGATGACAGAGCACTGTCCAGCAGGTGTTTGGTAACTTGATTTAGATGGTCAACATTTGTTCTGGAATCACTACACGGTTATCGATACTGGATGGTCAGTTTCGGAGGAAAGCCTTGACCTGCAGACAAGAAAGTGCATCAGCTTTATAATTATGAATACCAGGAATATGTTGAGCCCTAAAAAGAATGTTATTTGCCATTGTCACTACCACAAGACGACGGACAAGTTTCATTATACATGCATTCTTTGATGTTTGCTGATTAATAACTGCTACAACAGCCTCATTGTCACAGTAAAACATTATGCATTTGTTTGCCAGGGACGAAGAAAACAATTCCACTGGAAGAACAATAGGAAAAAAATCCTTAATAGTGATGTGATAATCTATAAGGCATCAGGCCACGGGACGGAAAATCACTGATTTCCTAAAAACCCGCCAAAGCCTAGATTGCTCGCATCGGTGTAAAGTTCCAAGAAGTCTGATGTATACCATCTGTCTTCAAGGAACAGTGACTTGCTATTGAACTTGTTCATGAATGAAGACCAAGCAGTTAAGTCAGCACGTGCTTCTAAAGTTAACCGACGTTTATGAAACGATTTTTTCAAACCAACAGTGAGGTCGATTAGGCGGCGCAGAAATGCCCTTCCGGGTCGTATAACCGCGCATGCAAAATTTAACAATCCAATCAAAGACTGGAGTTCTTGTAAGGTTAGTTTTTTCCGTTTTTGATAGTTATTGAGAAGTGTTCTAATTTTGATGATTTTGTCTTCAGGCAACCTCATCTCCATGGCAACTGAATCAAGCTCGATGCCTACGAAAGTAATTGTGGTGCATGGTAGAACAGTTTTTGATGGATTAATAGGAATACCACAAGACTTAGCGCAATCCAAGAATATGTGTAAACCTGTCAAACACTGATTATAATCTGTTTCAACGAAATAAAAATCATCTAAAATATGAGCACAGTTTCGCAGATTCAGGTTTTACATTTACATTGAATAGCTGTGCTGATGCGTTCAAACAGCGCACATGAATAACTTAAACCCATTGGCAATGTTTTATCAAAATAGAACAAGCATTGCAATTGAAAACCTAACAGTTCAAAATCATCAGGATGAACAGGGACCATTTTATATGCGTTTTCAATATCAGTCTTCATCATAAATGACCCGTGACCACAGGCTTTAACCAAACGAATGGCATTATCAATACTTTGGTATTGAACATGACTGAACTTCTGAGTACCATCATTAACAGATTCGCCGTCGGGAAAAGACAAATGGTGAATAAGTCGGTATTGGTTATTTTCTTTCTTGGGAACAAGGCCAAGTGGCGAAACCTGAAGACTGGAAAATGGAGGTTCAGTGAATGCCCCCTCTATATGTCCTGCAAGTTTAGCTTTGTTAACTTTGTCCTGTATGATTTGCGAAAGATCACGTCCGGAATTTAGGTTCTCAGTATAGCGAAAAGTTCTTATGCCATGGTATGGAATTTTAAATCCATAGGTGAAGCCATTTAGGAGAAACAATGTCTCATTAGCATCATATCCAGTTAACCAGTGACCAAAGCGTTTGACATTCATAGGTGTTGTAATAGTAAATCGTGTGGCGGAATCATTTCTGGTGCTTGCCGTGGCTTGTGACGGTTGGGAATGGCCTATTTGTTGCCTTTGGGGCTTGGATCGATGGTTTTGAGGGTTTTGGACAGATTTTCTCATAGTGAGGTCCGTAACATCTTTTGCAGACATGTCTGTATCTACACGGCTGTCTTGTGCAACTTCCGTCGTTGAATGCAAAGCATGGACCTGGTGTCTTGTACAAAGTTCGGTTTGAGCCACGAAAAAACTTTTGTGTCAAACTGTTAGATAGGCCAATTCCTAATGCTTCGGAATATGTACCGGGATGGATGTCCTGAAAAGACAGAGATGGGTTATCTTCCCTTAACTGGCGGAACGTTTTATCGTAGAACATAGCAGCTTTTCCGCCCGCACGTTGATACAGTTTCCGAATGTCTTCCACGTACTGAAGTAGAGCAGCAGTTGATGACGGGGACTTCCCCATATAGACTGCAATATATTTGTGAATTACAGTAAACCATTGGGCCATCGTTTGAATGGAGCGGCGTTTAGAAGCCTTTTATAGAGTGACTGTACCAGCCGTACTTTCAACAAAACGGAAGGATTCTGTGTCCTCAGGAGTGTCCACCAAGAGAAGGCCAATGTCAACATACTCATCAGCCCGAATTTTGCTTTTTAATTTTGATGCCTTAATAACAGGTGAGGAACTGTAGAAGTGATAGCCTTAACAGGCGTATTACCTTGGAAAGTATTGGCAGCATTTGGATCTGCTGGTGGTACAATAGAATGTGATGATCTTCCAGACATCATTGGTGGAGCATGAGTGCTAGCTGGATTGATACTTTGAACTTGGCTATCATCTGTGTGAGGAATGTCTGCACTTGAAATCACTCTCATTTGAACTAGAACATCCAGAACTCCCTTTGCTACTTGCGGTACTAAATTGGCTATTAGTTCCTGTGCCAAGTTTGAAGATGAAGCAGACGTTTGCTGCTGTACAGCTGACTGGTCCTCAGGTGTGGTTTGTGTATAGACCCTGGTCTGACTTGGAATGGGTGGAGGATCAGGGTATCTCCTTTTGCGGGTAGATGGCATGGTTTCTGTAATAATAACGCGAATGGTAACAAGAATAATAAAATTAATAATACTAAGGATAATTGGGGCAAACGTAAAACAAATCCTATTTACAAGAAAGGTAGTTCACAAATTATCTATAAATATATATTTAAATAAAACTATCACATATTGGCATAATATTATTTGCAGCTGTTTCAATGCACATTTTTATAAATACAGAATTAAAGAGTTGTTCCAAGTTAAAGACGTTGCCGGACTAAGTGCAAATCATAAGCGTGTGCAAATATAATGATGGGAACGGAATTTGATACTGTAGACAGTACAACACCTAACTTGTAATTATATATGAAAAACAGAAACTGTGTTCAAAGCCAGCAGCAGACAAAAAATGATAATATGTAATTAAACATATATGTCAGAAGCGTATGCAGATATGCAACATGTTTAACAATGTCATAAGCATATGACAATAAAGCTTTGAACCAAGCAAATATTTTATAAATATATAGTATGTGTTAAAATAAGTAAACATGTATGTTAAGCAGCTTTGAACCAAGCAAATGATGTGCAACAGCACACAAATGTACTTTGTGTTTAACTAATGATATATGTCAAACAGCTTTGAACCAAGCAAGCGATGCATATAATAAACTTCAAGTCTAGGAGTAGCCAATGTGTTAACTAATGATATATGCCAAATAGCTTTGAACCAAGCAAGTGATGCATATAATGAACTTGAATATATACATATTCAATGAGTGTAAAAAAATATATATGCCAGACAGCTTTGAACCAAGCAAGTAATGCATATAAATGATAATAAATATACATATTCAATGTGTGCAACAAATATATATGCCGAATAGCTTTGAACCAGGTAAAAGATGTATATAACTTTATAAGTATACTGTAAAAATTTTAACGATGGCATCATGCAAGTAATGCACATAATTCACTTCACCTACAGACAAAGCAGCTGAAACCAAGCAAGCCATACATATATGATGCATACAAACACCCTAATTGTAACCCAAATATTATTTTAGTTATAAACACGACTAGCACCATCTACTCTTCAGAAATTGGGATGGGTTTGGGTGGGTTTTTGTTTTCCTATATTTCTATAAAATTTGTATCACCTTTTCTGCTGTTAATTGTTGCGTAAAAGTGTAGCGTTAGAATAACTAATTGTGACTTCTGCAAGAATAATTTCAAAAAGGAAGTCTCTACGCTGTTAACCTATCAGGCGCTAGATCATACATAATAAGAGATCACAGAGTGATATTGGCGCCCACCATTGAGCCATTTTTGATTGTTCCAAATTTCAAGACTAGCTCAAGGTCAAAATTAAGGTCAAATTTCATTTCAGTACACATCATTGTGCATGTGGTTCATGGATGTGGTCCAAATTTGAAAGCTGTAGCTTGAGCAATGTGAAAGTAGGTCACAAGATCAATTTCAAGGTCAAAGTTCAGTTCGGTATACAAAACTATGCATGTGCTTCAAATTTGGAGGCTGCAGCTTGAGAAATGTGAAAGTTGGTACTAGGTAAACATCAATGTCAAATTTCAATTCAGAACACAAAAATATGCTCGTGATCCAAATTTGAAGCATGTAGCTTAAGAAATGTGAAAGTAGGTCACTAGGTCAATCTCAAGATCAAAGTTCATTTTGGTACACAAAACTATGCATGTCGTCCAAATCTGAAGGCTGTAAATTGAGAAATGTGAAAGTAGATCACTAGGTCAAAATCAAGGTCAAATTTCATTTCGGAACACAAAAGTATGCATGTGGTCCAAATTTGAAGCCTGTACTTTCAAAAAGGTGAAAGTAGGTCACAAGGTCAATGTCAAGGTCACAGTTTTTTTCTGTACACAAAACTATGCATGTGGTCCAAATTTGAAGACTGTAGCTTGAGAAATGTGAAAGTAGGTCATTAGGTCAATGTCACGGTCAAAGTTTTTTCGATACACAAAACTATGCATGTGGTCCAAATTTGAAGGCTGTAGCTTGAGAAATGTGAAAGTAGGTCACTAGGTCAAAATCAAGGTCAAATTTCATTTCGAACACAAAACTATGCATGTGGTCCCGTTTGAAGCCTGTACCTTCAAAAATGTGAAAGTAGGTCACTAGGTCAATGTCAAGGTCAAAGGTTTTCTCCGTACACAAAACTATGCATGTGGTCCAAATTTGAAGGCTGTAGCTTGAGAAATGTGAAAGTAGGTCACTAGGTAAATCTTAAGGTCAACTCATGTCAATGTTCATCTTGCCACTCAAGACTATACGTGTGGTCCAAATTTGAATGTTGTATGTTATTGACAAGAAGATTTTAAAAGCTTTTCCATATATAAGTCTATATGAACCATGTGACCCCCGGGGCGGGGCCATATTTGACCCTAGGGGGATAATTTGAACAAACTTGGTAGAGAACCACGAGATCATGCTACATAACAAATATCAAAGCCCTAGGGTTTGTGGTTTGGACAAGAAGATTTTCAAAGTTTTTCCCTATATAAGTCTATATAAACCGTGTGACCCCCAGGGCGGAGCCATATTTGACCCTAGGGGGATAATTTGAACAATCTTAGTAGAAGACCACTAGATGATGTCAAGTGCAAAATATTAAAGCCCTAGGCCCTGTGGTTTTGGACAAGAGGTTTTTCAAAGCTTTTCCCTATATAAGTCTATATAAACCATGTGACCCCGGGGCGGGGCCATATTTGACCCCAGGATTATAATTTGGAAGAGGACCACTAGATGATGCTTCATACCAAATATCAAAGCCCTAGGCCCTGAAGATTTTCAAAAAATTTCCCTATATAAATCTATGTAAATTATAAAAATAAACAAAGGGCCATAACTCACTCATAAATTGTTGAACCAGTCTGATTTTCAGGGGGACATAACTAGGGTACCAACACATCATTCTGACAAAGTTTGATCGAAATCCCCCTAGTAGTTTCTGAGGAGATGCGATAACGAGAAATTGTTAACGGACGGACGGACGGACGGACCACGGACGCAGAGTGATTTGAATAGCCCACCATCTGATGATGGTAGGCTAAAAATATTTATCTCATAAATATCAATAAATAATAATTTATGTCTGCGTCATAATTTGATTTTCAACCTTTCAATGCTCACCGGTAGTTTTTCTCTGTTTGATTTTGAAAGGAAAAAACACAACACTGGCTGAATGAAATATTGTCATTTAATGATAAATGACGATTGAAAAACTAACAAAACTAACAAAGATAATCTAAACTAATTAAACCAACACACATACAAATTTTCGAAACATAACAAGATGTAATATATATAACCAGTTAGAAATACTATTTTGTGACACTAAATTATTTAAGCGTTAAAAAGTCAGTCAAAATCAAATGTTGGTGAAAATAAACGGCAAAAAAATTGCAAAGCAAATAATTCACTCAAATGAATATTTATCAAAATTATGTGAATCTGTATTATGCTGAAAGAATATATAGAATTTGAAAATTCCACCGTTTCATTGAAAGCGATGATAAATCGAATGAAAAGTTGATTGCTTCGATGCTTCTTAAAAGTTTGTGATTTTAAGCAGTGTAGTTTATAAAACTTCTATAGAGTGTATGTTTCATTAGATTTGGTAATGCATGACGCATTGCTGTAGCTATCAAACTACGGAGACTCACGCATATATTTTCTAATTAATGTTAATCTGAAAGCGGCACATGATAAGTGCAGTACATTAGTACTTACAACATATTTCATTTTTGACTAAGTTACCTTCAAAATGTTGAAATATATTTTACTCTTCCGAAATACCTCTTACTGCAAAACTGTGTAGATCTAATCATGTTACGAATCTGCAGGGACTAATATCTACCGGATAGACTCTCGTCTCGTATTAATATTCAATAAAGAAATTGTCAAGATAGTTTTCATATCTCCATACTTCAATGTGCTGCTGTTCAAAGAACACTTAAATAAATAGAAACTCATTTTAGTAAAATATATTTAGCTTCTTTAAAAAAAAGTAACACTTACAAGATATCAGACCTTCGAAAAACACTCAGTATTCGCGAGCGGTAAACTTTACAAATTTTGTTATGTAATAGAGATAACTCTTCCTTCAACATGACCATGTAAATAATGGAAAGTTTTTCCACTGCGGATTGTTTATTTTCCTTTTGTTGTTATTGTTGTTTTTGTTATTATTATTATTATTATTTTATAGCAAAACACGTTTTTTTCTAGCGTTATACACTATTTCACTATTTCACATGTAAATGACGTACGTCATCAGTGACGCCACAACTAGAAACGCTAATAACGTTATTTCCACCATGACGTTAAAATACTTGCTTGTAGATGTATCAGCGTTAATTATCTATCTAAATATTTAATTGCAGAAAATCAAAGCCCATTGAGAGAAATTTACAACATTCCTAACGTTAATCTGCACATTTTGATAAAAAAATGAAAATATGAAATACTACTAGATCTAGCTCCTTTTTATGCACAAAGCTCTTAATATATCCTTAATATACACGCCCGTTTAACAACTTGAACAAGTAAATTACAGTTTTGAGATGATCCCTCAAATTTGACTGAAGTACGGAGTACATATACGTTTACATTTCCATGTCCGTTTCCGTGATAAAGGTCTATTTGATCAATCCTCGTACTACATTTTCTGATGAAAGGAAAGACACATATTTGTTTATTTGTTTTAGATTTATCGCCGTTTTTACAACAGCTGAATTTTCCAGTTTTCCTAAAAAGTGTCCTTGGATTTTGTATCTGTTCTCCGCAAGTAACTGCCAACCTCCCTACATAAATTAGAGGCGGAGGACGAATGATTTCAGACACTATGTCTTTTATTAAATCGTCACGGAGGACATACGCCTCACCCGGGGATCAAACTCATGTCCCCGCGATCCGAAGATCTGCATTCTCCCTAATTAGCTACGCGAACGGTTGAAAAACACATATCCTCCACTTCAAATACTGTTACGGAATCCCTTGAATGATATTGATTCTATAATATTTCTTTTGCTTGAGAAATAATACATCTCATTCAGTGATTACCCGTTGTATAAAATCAGAGTTCATATGAAAGGAACTATATCACAAGCGAACAGCCAGAGTAATATATTTTTATTATTAAGGTATCCGATTCATAAATAGAACAAACATCTTCGGCATCCTCTATAAAAGCAGAAAGACAATATTCAAATACACAAACAGTACAGATTACACAGTCCAGATCCTTATTTTGAAGAGGGAAACTTTTGTTTTGTTTATAAGTAATCTTTAATTAACTGTTTTATTCGTAAATACATTTTCTTAATAGTTTATGTTTTAACTGCATATTTCACATTTCTATAAGAAAGGTCATAATAAAATAATTGCTAAATGTTCGTCCTCTATCTCATACCAGACATTTTTCATTTCCTACAAAGGTGTTTGAATTATTTTCAAAATGATCATTTATATATAATAAGATAAATATTATTTGACTTTCAATAATCTATATTGCTGTTTTATTATCCGCTGATTCAAGGAAGTGGACCTGTGATGGCATTGGGCAATTTCCAGTTTCGTATTCTCGTCTGTTAATTTCACATTCTTCGGTTGTAAATGCAACTCATAAAAGTAATGTTTTCTGGAAAAGCCGGAAAATACCGAAATCAAATACGGGGAAAACATAATCGAACGGCAATTACCGACTTCTATTACGGGGTCCGCTACATTAATTACCATATATTTAACTCTATTATTCAAACTATTATTCAAACTTATACATTGGAGAAGAAATACTAATTGAAAGTTCGAAGACGGATTTAATATTGAAAACCAAACAAACAAATAGCTATGTTTGAGTTAGTTGAGGCTTTCAATAACAACATTTGACCTAAAGAAAATATAAAGTTTCAATATAGATCTACATGCATTTCAGCTATTATAATCTTAAAGTAAACACTTACAAAAGTAACAAATGTGTTTGTTTTACTCTCATCAAAATCCATACCTCTTGTCCCATTTTATCCATAGTGTGTCACAGTGCCTTAAATCAGCTGTATTGAAAATATGAGATAAAATTGTATTTTCTTATTTAAATAATCAATAGGAGTCAATGACGAAGCAACCTGTAGTCCTCCTATATTGAATGCAAAAATATATACTACTTACATATACCTTCAAGAAAATATCCTACATCTAGGTGCTGCTTTTATACCAGTGACAAAAGCAGTGTTTTGTTCTGAATTATCAACACATTTTATAATCCTAGGGGATTATTGAAAGTTACTGAAGCATTTAATAGACAATACATAAACACTAGCTGATATAAACATAGAGATAACACACTATTGACACTGTCATTAGAGCATTTTAGATCAACATACCTCAGCTGCAATTTATTTTCATCAGTATTTGGCCAAAGTGACATAGATATAACAATTTTTCCCGTTGAAAGACAACAAATCATTTACAAATGATGCAACTGTAAGCAAAGAGAAGCATAATCTTGCCTGGAATATCAAATCTACTGTTGAGAAAAGTTTTGTACTCTCAAATAAATGTACGTCAACCATCTCTAAATTGCCATTTTTAGGTTATTTGCACACATATTTCGTCCATGGAAATTGTATTTAAATACATATATTTAGTACATATTTTTGCAATTAAGATTACCTGACAAACTACTCTTTCATGAAAATAATATTGTATAGCCCAAAATACTTCACTTAAACTGTATAAAGCAGAAATATAAGAATTATAAATAATTAAAGGGGGATACATGACTTCAAATATGTATTAATCTTGTAAGTCTGATAATTCCTCTGCTCTGCTCAATTATGGTATTTTTCTGACAACCTGACTAACAATACCACTGATTTACATCATGCTGGAAAGCAAATAAAATAGGTATCAACTTAAACCTTACAGAATTTATTCGAACGACAAATACTTCTATTGTTCTATCCAACAAGACAACACACAGCAGACAATTGTTTGATCCTTAGAATGCTCATAATGTAACTGAAGAATGATCACTTGAACAATGCAAGTAAAATAACTAAATTTGCAATATAACTTCCAACTGAACCACACAAACAGCACACATTTTACTGAAAGTAGTTAGAGAAACACCGGAGCGGGCGCTGCTTGACCCCATTTTGACCTTAACCCATTGGTTAGAGAAATACCAACCCATTGACCAATACCAGCAAACTCAAAAACCCACAGGTTTTAACAACTTACTGCGAAAACCTTTGGTTTGATAAAGTAAATATATTTTTAGTAACGTTTACAGTGTAAACGTTTATTTTTAGATCATGTACAATGTTCACGTTTATTTTTAGTAACGTTTATTTTTAGCATTACAAT
Organism: Mercenaria mercenaria; assembly: GCF_021730395.1. Lineage (NCBI taxonomy): Eukaryota > Metazoa > Mollusca > Bivalvia > Venerida > Veneridae > Mercenaria > Mercenaria mercenaria. The sequence goes on from NW_026463905.1 coordinate 13,089, forward strand.
GTTCATGTTTATGTTTAGTAACGTTTACAATGTAAACGTTTATTTTTAGATCATGTCCAATGTTCATCTTTATTTTTAGCAACGTTTACAGTGTAAACGCTTATTCATAGCATTAGTGGAATTTGTTACTCCCGTGTCCAATATTTATGTTTGTTTTTAGTAACGTTTACAGTGTAAACGCTTATTTTTAGATTACTTGTTGTATTGAGATGTGAAATATGAAATAATTATTTGTTCATCGAGTATATATTGAAAGTAAAATTTGGATTAAATTTAAATACATATAATATAAATGAGTTTACAGAATAAAATATATTGTTTGAAAGAAAATTCACCGACAATTTAAATCCTCATTATGTTACAGCAAAAAACGGGAGAAAAATGATAATGGCTACCTGCTCATCTTGTGGAGGAATGAAATCAAAGTTTGTTTAAAGTACAGGGGGTAATTTAGATATTCATAAAGCAATGTTACCTTTATTACATAAGAAAGGTTTAACACTCCCAGGATATAACTATTGTGGACCAGGAAATCCTTTAGATAATGGACCTCCTGTTAATGAACTAGACACAGTATGTATGGACCATGACTTTTGCTACGACAGCGGTGTAAAAAAAAGTACATGTGACAAACAAATGCTTTCCAACTTAAATAACACTAAATAAAAAACATTTGGAGAAAGGATTGCAAAACATTTAGTTGTAAAACCTGCAATTAAAACGAAATACAAACTTGGTCACGGACAAAAACGAAAGTAAAAAAAACGGGAAAAGGGGGTAGAGTACTTACTTGGACGTAAGTCCTCGGGAGCTGAAAGCTCACTCAAAAAGACCCCCGAAATAACGTGGAGTGATGAATTAGCAGAAGAATTACATAAACCAATTAAACGAAAATTTATTAAACGGAGAGTGATAGTTAATGATATTGATAACACTTGGTCTGCTGATTTAATTGATATGCAAGCTTTTTCAAAATATAATAAAGGTATGAAGTACCTGTTAACCGTTATTGATATATTCAGTAAATATGCTTGGGTTATTCATTAAAGAATAAAACCGGAGAATCTGTTACAGAAGCATTTGAAAAAATTATTTCTGAAGGCAGAACACCTACAAATTTATGGGTTGATGAAGGAAAAGAATTTTATAACAAAAAGTTTGAATCATTTTTGAATAAAAATAAGATTAACATGTACCATACATTTAATGAAGGAAAAGCTGTAGTAATCGAAAGATTTAATAGAAGTTTAAAAAGAATAATGTGGAAATATTTTACAGCAAATAATACTTACACTTATTTAAACAATCTGCAAGATATGGTTGATAAATATAACAAAACAAAACATTCTAGTATAAAAATGTCACCAACTTAAGCCAGTAAAAACTTAAATAAAGGTACTGCTTACTTTAGTTTATATGGTACTTTAAAGACACCAAAGAGTAAACCAAAGTTTAAAATTGGTGACCGGGTTCGCTTAAGCAAACTTAAACGACATTTTGAAAAGGATATACACCAAACTGGACAGAGGAAATATTTATAATTTATGGAATTAATAACACAAATCCCAGAACATATACTATTAAAGATTTGAATAATGAAATAATTCAGGGTTCATTTTATGAGCAAGAACTTTTACCTACTAAACAAGAGGTTTTTAGAATAGAAAAAGTTATTAGACGAGACTATAAGAAAAAACAAGCTTTAGTAAAATGGAAAGGTTATAATGAAAAATTTAATAGTTGGATACTATTTAGTGAATTGGAAGAAACTTAATTTAAAAAATATATTATATAAATGAGTAATAAAAATCTAATTTCTAATGAAGACAACGGATTTCCTAAAATAGAAACAATAGAACAATTAATTATTCACTTGACTAAACTTGCTGCTGCTTACAGACAAAGTTATAAGTTTTGTGGAAGAGTAAATACAGGATTCCAAATTACAGCAGGTATGTTTGGTTGTTCAGCTGCATTAGCACTTGTTTCAGCTATTCCTATATTTGTAGCAGTTGCTGGTGCCGTTCCAGCAGTAATTACAATATTTACTAATAGACTAAAAATTGGAGACAAAAAAGCTATTTTAAAAGTACACCATCACAAAATAAACAACTAATAACAAAAGCACGGATCGGAAAAATAAGTAAAAAAGATCCAAATAAAGTTATTCAGGATATTTTTACAATACTGTTAGAAATGCAGAAAGAAAAAGACTATTCAACGCCTCTTGAAACACATATGAAGGAATTTAATCTTAACGGATATAAAAGAAAAAATATTCTATAAGTATATTATATATAAATGAGGAAAATTGTATCAGTTGAAGGTAATGTTGCATCAGGAAAAAGTACGTTTTTAGATATTATTAAAGAATATAATCCTAATTTTAATATAATTCCAGAACCATTTCATGAATGGCAAGATGTTATGGATCCAAGTTATGATTCATATAACCTATTTGAACTTGCTGCTCAAGAACCTCTAAAATATTCATTTCCTTTTCAATTAGCAACTTTAAACAGCCATATAAAATGTTAAATTCTGCTATAAAATTTGATGGTGTTTCTTTTCTTGAACGATGTTATTTAACTAACAGCAATGTTTTTTACAAAAGAAAATCATGTCAATGGAGTTATAAAAGATCCCGAATGGGCAGTATACAATCTTTTCTTAATTGATCATATTATTAAAATACATGGAAAAACCCCAATTGATGCTTTTATTTATGTTAAAACCGATCCTAAAATATGTTTTCAAAGACTTCAAAAAAGAAACAGAACTGAAGAAAACAGAGTTGGTTTAGATTATTTAGAAAAACTACAAAAATTACACAAAGAATGGTTAAACAGAATGTCTCAAGAAGGTATTAACATTTTAATAGTTGATAACAATTTAGAAAAAATAACTTCAAAATAATATTCAAAAGATATAGACAATATTAACCATTTTTTGAGTCGGCTAAACGCTTTCAAGCGTTTGACGAGTCCTTGCTATCGCCCGATTTCTCATTCTTATTAAATGGCCTCACAACACAGCGAAGTGATGTAGTTCCATTAGATTGTCTCTAATTTCAAAGAGTTCATTGATCGAATGAAGTTCAGTTATGTCAATTCTATTTGCTATGACCAATATACGATGTAATCTGTCAAATTTATGACTTGAAATTGTGCAATACTCGAATAAAGCCACGTATGTTCTTCCGCGGTAACTCATTAAGCATAAACACGCATAACGATTCTGCGGGATTTGGTAATACATTTGCGCATATGATTATGGTGTCGAATTTTATGCCCTTTTGTCACAAAATAGCAAATATAATGTTCACAAATTCAAATAAAAACTGCATATTAACTTATTAGCCAAATTATCCATTTGTTACCCTGTCCGTTTCAAAAAATAATCTTTAAAATCATTGCGCAAATAACAAATTTATCGCGCTGTCCAATTTATGAATTACGCAGGATTACCAAGCTTGCGTAACATCCAGCGAAAGACAAAATATAGTTCCAGAACATACTGCTCTTATTTTATTGAGTCGAGTACCTCTGAAAGCATTTGAATGTCTCTTATCAAAGACATTGATGAAATTAAATTATGATAGCCTCATTTTAAATGACCCGAATAAGATATGTGCAGTACGTTAATTCTTCCGCGAGACTTCGCGGATGAATCCCAACTACATTCTGGACACTTGTCGGCGAACACGCTGTTTATAACAACGCTTCTACGACTTTGCGTGGGTTGAATTTTGGAGTCAGTAAGCGGATAAATTATCGGAAGAAGAAGCTCTTACTGGTTTGTTTGATTACTACTGATATAAAAAATGATTTTATTTCTTATTTTTCGAGAAATAAACAAATCGGCGAAACATTAAATTGTATTTTCTTGTAGTTTTTGAAATCGAAAGTAGATCGTCTATGTTTGGCTGCTTTGACGAAACGAAACAACTTTTTTATGAAAAGATTTAAATAAGAGGTAATTTAACCGTAAACTTCAATGTCAGATACTGCCAATTGCTGCTAAATGTCTTCGTATCATCACAATTTGTAAAACATACTGTTGAAACTGGAGATTTAGAAAAGTGTAATCGTATCCGGATATAATATTTTGGGTAAATATCGAGCTGTGTTATGAAATTTTAACATTCAAGTAACAGACATGATAGATATTATTGTAACAGAAATGATTCTAGAATTTATTTTTATAACACCTACATAGAATCTATATCAGACTCATATTCTAGTCCTGAGGCATGATCTGAAAGTAACAAGATGAAGTGACAGTCATTCATACTTTGGATATTGTAATACTAAAAAGAATCTAGGTAATATTAGAAATTGAAACATAAAATTTTCAGTTAGAAATCGCATCAAAGGCTGTGTCAAGGGTCTACATATTCAAAAATTACTTGAGGTGATACCCCAAACCCTACTTGCACGAGTGGGTATCCTCCCACACCCTTCCCCCATATTGCCACTTTAAAGTTTGATACATTTGCCCTTTTACCACCTGCCACAATGCCAATTCCTAAATCTGACTGCAATTTAAAGCGGAAAGAAACACCCCTCCCCACACCCACCCTGCTACCGACCACGTAAAAATGGCTCAAACTGTCTGCATGAATCAAAATGGATAATTGAAAGTGCATGGACTTCGGGATTACAGACATGATTTTGAAGGGGTTAACAGGTCTGAAATAGAATAAATGATCGCTTTAACTAAAAAATAACTGCATTTATTAATATCGGTTACACTTAATAATATATTGACACTCAGCAACATTTACATGCATGTACATGTATTTCTAAACGCAAAAGTAAGTATACTTTAAATTGACATCACTTATAATATGATTGAACAATACCTAATATATGACATGGTTATCGCCAGGCCCATTATCTGTAAAATATCTGAACAGTTCTTTCGTCCATTCGTTACAAATTGTATGTGGCAATCCGCGCTGTAAAATTTTAATATATAAATTGTCATATTCAAATTTTATCATGTGCGAATATACACCAGCCGATAATTGCCTCTTTTGGCAATGCCGGAGGCAAATGTTTACTGGAAAAAATATATATAGTCATGGGCAGTATCTTAGTGTCAGCTGTCAATTTGTAGTTTGTACTTTCAACATTTTTATTTCTGCGAACCCCTCTTCAATTTTAGAGAAATATATTGGGTTTAAATACTTGTATAATGTCAATCAAAGTTTTACTAGGCATCGACTGAATGTTCATTTCATTTATTGTAACAAAATCTCTGTTTAGTTGGGGGAAAAACTAAAAACAAACTGAAACTGGTAGATTATACTACCAGTACATCAATCATTAGCCGACTCTCAGGCCCTTCAGGCCTTTGATTAAACGTTCTTTAGGTGCGTTGTTAAAGATATTTTTTTCTATAAGTATATTATATAATGGTTAATAGAAAAGTAGACAAAATGATTATTCCAAAACTATCTAGTACTTTAGGAGAAATAATAAACCCAGATAAAGATTCATATAAAAAGTTCTTAAAAGAAGAAATGTTATTAACTCCAAACTTGATAAAATAGTTAGTGAAGAATATAAAAAACATGTAGTTAATAAATTAAAAATGTTATAGATCCATATCTTTTTCAGAAAAAAACTATATAAACGTGAATGTTGTTGTTTGATGCTGGAAGAAAATAATAAAAACTGTGATTGTCCTAAACCAAATAATCACCGGAACAATCCTAAAAAAGTTATTGCAACCGATTATGATACTAACGTAGAAAAAATACATAAAAGCATTTATGCAACATCTAAAGATCTTGATATTAATTCTTGGCTAATAAAAACGTGTTGCGAAGGAAAAAACAGAGTAAAAAGTGGAATATCAAAATTAATGGAAAAAGATATAAATTTAAATACTATTTATTAAAAATTTTATTTTTTTTTTGTTTTTACTTAACGATTTTTTCTCTAATTATAATATATAGATGATTAAAGAAATCGAGAAATCTACAAAACAATATATGAAAAAATTTGAAATTAAAATTTTAAGTTCAGATCCAAAAATTCAGTTATATTCGAATATAAAAGATATAGACAATACTCTTAAATCTGAACTTAAAACTTTAAAAGGTATAAAAAATAAATGCTGTTTTAAAATTAACTTTTGTGAAAATGAGTAAAACAGATACAATATATAAATCAGCTTATTTTCAATTTAACCCTTCAATTATTATTAATATAAACGAAATAAAAAACAATTTACATCAAGCCTTTGATGAAATAATAAATAGGATTGGTAATTGATTTTCAGAAGGAAGTGGTTGGAGAATAGAATCAGTTGATGCTCATTATATAAATAGATATAAATATACACCGCTGGCTGCTTCAAGTTATTAAGAATTACCAAAACCATTACAAAATTCAATGAAAGGATTAATAAATATAAAGAACGATGATAATAAATGTTTTAGATGGTGTCATTTAGCTTACAAATTTCCTGTTAAAAAAGACCCTCAAAGAGTTTCAAAATATAAAAAACATATAGAAAAAGTTAATTATAAAGGAATAAAGTTTCCTGTTACAATAAATCAAATACCTAAAATAGAAACTCAGAATGATATTTCATTTAATATATTTGGTTATGAAGAACCCGCAGGATTTATCCATTGTACGTATCAAAATATCACCATTCCGAAAGGTGTGACATGTTGTTGATTAATAACGATAAAAAATCACATTATGTTTTGATAAAAGCCTTTAATAGATTAATGTGTAACAAAACCAAAGATCAACATAAAAACATTTTTGTAAATCAAGTTTACAAAATTTTTCTCAAGAAAGAATATTAAATGAACATATTCCAAATTGTTTAGCAATTAATGGTGTTCAAGCTGTAAAAATGCCAAAAGAGGGAAGTAAGATTTATTTTAAAAATTATCACAAACAATTAGAAGTACCTTTTGTAATTTATGCTGATTTTGAGTCAATAACTAAGAAAGATTTAACTGCTTTACCTTCATCTAAATCTTCATTTACTGAACCATATCAAAAACATATAGATTGTGGCTATGGTTATGAAGTTGTCTGTTGTTATGACGATAAATATACCAAACCAACCCAGATTTACAGAGGCCCTAATGCAGTTTATAAAATTGAAAAAATGCTTGAGGAAGAGGAATATTGTAAAGAATATTTAAAGAACATTTTAACAAAGATTTAAGAATGTCTAAAAAAGATGAAAGTGAATTTAAAAAACAAAAGTTTTGTCATATCTGTGAAAAAGAATATAAAGAAGACGAAGTGTCAGTAAGAGACCATTGTCATATAACAGGAAAATTTAGAGGTTCCTCTCATCAAGACTGTAATATTAATTTCAGACTTACTCACAAAATTCCTGTCATCTTCCATAAATTAAGAGGTTATGATGGTCATTTTATTATGCAACAAATAGGAAAATTCAAAAAAGAAATTAATGTAATTCCTAACAATATGGAAAGATATATGGCATTTATGGTAAGTGATTTGGTTTTTATAGATAGTTTTCAATTTATGTCTCAATCATTGGATAACTTAGTAAAAAATATTCCAGAATTTAAATATTTATCTCAAGAATTTGTTAAAAATATAGAATTATTAAAAACAAAAGGTATTTATCCATACGATTACATGGATTCATTTAAAAAATTCAAAGAAGAGAAATTACCTCCTAAAGAGTTTTATTCAATTTTAAACGAAACCGAAATTAGTGATGAAGAATATGAGCATGCTAAAAATGTTTGGAATAAATTTAAAATTAAAACAATGGGAGAATGTCATGATCTCTACCTAAAAACTGACGTATTACTTTTAGCTGATACATTCGAAAATTTTAGAAGGTTGTGTTTGGAATATTATAAACTTGACCCTTGTCACTATTTTAGTAGTCCTGGTTTAGCTTGGGATGCAATGTTAAAAATGACCGGAATTAACTTAGATTTAATAACTAATATTGATATGTATCTTTTTATTGAAAAGGGACTGAGAGGAGGAATAAGTTATATAACTAATCGTTACAGCAAAGCAAACAATAAATATATAAAAAACTATGATCCTGAATTAGAAAATAAATATATTATGTACCTCGACGCCAATAATCTTTACGGTTGGGCTATGTGTCGACCTTTGCCCTCTGGAAATTTTAAATGGGTCACTTTAAAACAATATAAGAAATTAATTGCAAAAGGTAAAACTAACTTTATAATTGAATGTGACCTTGAATATCCAAAAGAACTACATGTTGTACACAACGATTATCCTTTAGCTCCTGAAAAAATTAAAATACCAGACGAATGGCTTTCTGATTATAGTAAAAATATTAAAGAAGAATTTGAAATCGGAAAAAGTAATGTAAAGACGTTGGTTCCAACTTTAATGAAGAAAAATAATTACGTACTTCATTTTAAAAATCTTGAACTTTATGTTCAATTAGGATTAAAAATAACTAAGATTCAAAGAATATTAACTTTTGATGAAAGGCCTTGGTTAAAAGGATATATTGATTTTAATACTCAAAAAAGATCTAAAGCAAAGAATTATTTTGAAAAAGACTTTTTTAAGTTAATGAACAACTCTGTATTCGGTAAGACATTAGAAAATTTACGTAAGAGGGTTAATATTAGGCTGACACATGATGAAAACCTTTTATTAAAATATATTGCCAAACCTTCATTTGTTAGTTCGACAATGTTTAATAAGAATTTGTTTGGTATTCATAAAATAAAAGAAAGTTTATTATTAAACAGACCTTGTTACGTCGTAATGTGTATTCTAGATTTATCAAAGTTTTTGATGTATGATTTTCATTATAACTTTATTAAAGAAAAGTATAAAGACAACTGTAAATTACTATTTACCGACACCGATAGTTTGTGTTATGAAATGAAAACCAAAGATGCATATAAAGATTTTTATAAAAATAAAGATTTGTTTGATAATAGTAATTATGATTCTGAATAAAAATTTTATTTCGGTGATAATAAAACAGTAATTAGAAAGTTTAAAGACGAAGCTGCTGGAATTCCCATTGTTGAATTTGTCGGACTAAGAAGTAAAATGTATTCTTATTTATTAGAAAACCAAGTTAATATTAAAAAATGTAAAGGAATTAAAAAACATGTTGTAAAGAAAACAATAGTTCATAAAAATTACAAAGATACCTTATTTAATTCAACCCAAACTAACCATATCTTTAAAGTTAGTCGTTCTGATAAGCACAATATTTCTAGTTATGTTATTAATAAAACATCTTTATCATGTTATGACGATAAAAGATATATTAAATCTAATGGTATTAATACATTAGCCTACGGACATAAAACCATAAATTGTTACATAAATTGTTAGGTTATGTCCTAGAACCATAAATTGTTAATTGAATATTCTTAACGTTTAAACCATCGATAAAAATCACACCACCTGTCTTAAATTGATTAGCATAATTAATTGAGATTGTTTCATTTTTTTCTGTTATTTTTTGCATTGTAACTTTGAAGAATTTTATTTACTTTGTTTTTTAATTCTAATTTAACTTCTCCTTTATTTATTTTAATTGCATCTATAAGAATAATTAAGATGCAATTTTGTTTAATTGTTACATTATTTCCATTTTGAACTAAACCAGGACTAGTATTATCAACTTTCCATTGAAATAATCCACTATCTGTTGCAGATGTTAAAAACAAAGGAGGTTTTCTTACTATTTGTTTTTCTATTTTACTTACGTTTTCATTTATATTATTGAATATTCCCATTATATAAAAAGTTAAGTTTATTAATTAACTAGTTAGAATCTGACATAACTTACTGGTTCTATAGTATATCCAATCGGTGTGTTTTTTAAATTTGGCCAAATTGTAAATATCGTTCTTTTGCTTAAATTAATTTCAGTTTTTTTCTTAATAAACAGTGTTGTATTTTTAACCTCATATAACCTCATATAAACTCACTTCCGTTTGTGTGATCATCCCACCAGTTAAAAAGAAACGAATCAAAACTTTCACCAGAGTATTCAATGATAATATTCATTTCAGCTATGTAATGCCCATCTTGTTGGGCTTGAAATACACTCGCTTCCACTCCTCGAGAATCGACATATTTTTTATTTGTTTTAATAAAACTTTTATAATCTGTAATCTTATTAGCTCGTATTCCAAATAATGCAAAAAAAAAATTCTCTGGTATTTGTCACCTTTTGTGATAGCTGTTTATCTTCAAAATCAAATCTTCCTCCAAAGTAATTCTTTACATGTAGTTGTCTGCTATTATAATATTCAAAGAGAAACACTTCACGTCTTACTATTTCTAGTTCTTCTTCTATTGCTTTATATTTATTTTCATGTTCAAGAATTACTTCAGCATAATCATCAACTCGTTTTGTTGTAGCAATTTCAGAAGCAGATAAATTATCAACAACATTCTTTGTTCTAGCTAAACGTGTTTCTTGTTTTAAAAATACATTTTTTACTTTTATAATTTCTTCGGCATTAGTAGAAATTGCTTGGGTATTAGCAGTAATTGATTCTCCTTGTTTAGCTGATATTTCAACTACAGAGTCCAGATCATTTATTATTTTTTTAATTTTATCATTAAACTGCACTATAGCTTTTTGTAATATTTCTGTAAGTGTATTTAATTCCGCGTACTTTAAATTGTGACGTGTGTCGACAGTACTAATCAAGATCCGAAGTTGTTTCTTAAAATTTTCTATGTTAGAATTAAACTCTTTTCTAAGGTTATCTAATGCTGTGTCATGGTCATCACCTCTTTGTGAAGCTGTCTTTTCAAGTTCTGATTTATATTCTGCAAGTTTATTTGAAAATGTATCGAGTAAATCTTGATTCTTTTTTACCATTTCAGTATTTAGTTTATTTACTTCTGTCCTGATTTCTAAATGATACATATTTTGTAACTTTTTCTCAGCTTCAATAATCTTGTCTTTTAGTTCTTCATGTTTAATCATACTATCTTTTAATTCTTGAACTTGAGTGAATAACATTTCAAAATAAACCCGTAATATTTCTTTCATCTGAATGTCTGTCAGATCAGATTTTTCTTCCAGTTCTTTAATAGAATCAACCATAGCTTTCATTTCTTCTTCAAGTTTACCTTGTAATTGAATTAATAATAATTGATTCTTTTTAAAATCTTTTTTTAATTCTTCAATATTCTTTACTTCTTCTTCTAATGTCTGTTTTATAGATTTGATGTCTTCAAGTTTATAGTCATCTATTACACTTTGAACTTTTTTAAACACAAACCGTTTTGAAACTGCATCGCCGGGGTTATCTGGATTTCCTAGGTTGATCATTTCATTACCTCCCATATCTAATGCTCTGTTCATTGTGTTATCAAGTTCCTTATTTTTATGAAGACACGATTCCATGTCTTTTGTAAGCTTTTTGTATTGTTTTCTAGTGGCATAATCCCTTAAATCAATATTAAATTTAACTTTACTTATACTGTCGGGTTGATTAATTTGTTTTACATCATTAAAAACTCCCATCTATATAATTCCCGTAAAGTTTTTTCTTAAAAACTACCTTGGTTTGTCAACATAATTTATAAGAAATCATATTTTTGTTTTGTTGCATTGGCAAAAGAGTTGTGATCTATATTTTGTTCATCACAAATCATATTATTTTCTCTTTTACCCGGACTTTCAAATAAAACATAATGTGAACAGTTAATTCGGATATCTTTTGGTGTTTTATAGTAAGACTGACTTAAATAAATTACACAACAGTTTTTGTGACGTCCTTGAATAAAGTATTTTGTTATTTCATTTTGAACCTTTTTTTCTTCACATACAAAATCATCAAATGTTACTACTTTTTGTTTTTCTGATTCAAGATCATTAACATCGGTTATTTCATTATTAGAATATTCAAGTATTTCATTTGGATCTAATTTATTTTTTTCTGCAATTTCATTTAAGATTTTAATTAAACCTTGATATTTAGATTGTTCTAGGTTTTTAGCATATAGGTATAATTTATTATAATATATAAGAGGTTTTCGTAGCATATGCATTAATATATTTGTTTTTCCTGATCCGGAAGATCCACAAATTAACATTCTAAAACACGAATCTGGCATAAAAGGATAAAATTGCTTAAATTTATTAGATTTATCACTTTTTGTATCATAATTTGGAATTTCCATTATATAATAATATTACATTATCTTACATTATCTTACATTATCTTACATTATTAAACATTATCTTACATTATTATATAAATGCAATCAAAACTTAATGAAATAAGAATAAGAAAAAACTTAGTCGGACAAAAGATAAGAGCTAAGAGAGATGAAATAATGAGAAAAAAAATCAGAAAAGCTACCGGTCGAGAAATGTATAGTGAAATTTATAAACCAATAACAGAAGGAATAGAAAGTCAAAAAGAAAGTATCAAGTCAGTTAAAAGCATTGCCTGGAATTAAAGAACAATTAGCGTTACTTGGTGATGAAATAAAAGATATACAAACATATCAAGGTTTACCACAGCTATTCCAAGAGCCGCAACCAATTACATGGTCTCCTGAAGAACTGGTGAGGGAATATAAAAAATACAGGGAAATAAGCAAAGAACCAACTGAAGAAGTTGAAAAAACACTGGAAGATTATGAAAAAGTACTGGAAGATTACAAAAGAGAAAGAGGATTTGATATAATAAAAGAATCCGAGGATGAAACAACTGAAGATTATGAAAAAGAATTGGGAGCAAGACCAAAAGAATTTACAGGTGATCTTAATAAAGACATTGATTTAGAACTTTTAGATAAAAAATATAATATACCGCAAGAAGTGTTTGATCTTTTTCACAACAAATCTAAAGATCCAGATGAAAAAAATGACTAGGGAAGAAGTAGAGAATGTCATAGAAATTGTATCAGAGGATATAAGAAAATTGGGTAATGAATCTGGTGGAATAACTAGAAAGAAAAACCCCACAGATCTTGATCTAAAGTAAAAGGAAGCAATTATAGCTAAGTCGAATAATTAAAAAAAATATAGAGAAACGATCTATGATATTCTTAGCCAAGGAAAAGGAATAAGATATCATAACCCATATAAAGTTTCACCAAATGGACAATATGGAAAGGGAGGGGGGGGGGGGGGGGGGGGGGGGGGGGGGGCCCAGTTAGGTGTCTGCGCAAAATGTTTTTTGATTTTATTTATACATTGTGGTAATATACATACATGTATTAAGTTTCATTAACAAGTGTTACTGTTGCCAGTTTTGACTTACTTTTATAGATATTCACATTTAAAGTGGGTGGGGTAATCTGACATGTGACCAGCTAGGAACACAATTTCTGTTATTTTTTTTTAAATGGTTCTAACTTTTTACCTGAAACTTTCATGATAAAATAACTATGCAATGGACATTCACACAACATGTTGCATTTTAAATTGTACTGAATACTTTTTTCATCACAGAGCCACAAAGTGGTCTAATCAAATTTACTGATTTTCAATGGACGAACTTCACCCAAAAGCTAAAACATTTTTCATAAGTTGAGATATTAAGGTGTTATTTTCAGCAGATATTGTAAACTAAATAAACATAAAAATGACAGTATATCAGTATACTCTGATTAATATTGGAAGAGTGGTACACTCTCAAACTGGGTAAAAGTGGGTGGGGTAAATAAATATTCGAAGCAACACTACAAAAATTGTGCAGTTGTTACGAAATGGCCTCAGATTGTCTATTACTATCTTAATTGTGCCCCCCATGAGTGGTGGGGGCATATAGATTTGCTCTTGTCCGTGCGCCGTCCGTCCCGTCCGAAGTTCGTGACGCGCCTAGCTCAAAAAGTATTTGATATAAATTGATGAAACCTTGCAAGAGTCTTTATCATGATATGGACTTGCGCACCTTCTATTTTTCGTCTGGCTCCGCCCCCTAATTTTAGAGTTACTGCCCCTGAAATAGTAAACAAGAGCGCCGCCAAGCGGGGCAATATACGCCCGAAGGATTACATCATAGGATGGGAGCAAAATTTTAAGAACTTGACTGTTGTAGCCCAAAGGACTGGAACAACAAAAGGAAAACTTCAAAAAACAAATCCACAAAAAAATATTCAAGGCCTACAAAAAAATCCTTATCAGGTACAGGTATGTAAAAATAGACGTAAAAATTGAAAGTACCATCCATGTTGTACCACAGAAAAGTGGTCTCGGTTTTTCCCTACGGCCAATAATAAAAAAGTTTCAAAATAAGCTATTTATAGTAACATAAAAGGGAAGTAATTCAAAAAAAAAAAATTGTAAGTACAAAAAAGAGATCTGCCAAATAAAAACAAGAGCACTGCAATGCAGAGCAATATACACAAAGCAAAGTCATATATGACCTTTGACCCTTAAGTGTGACCTTGACCTTGAAGCGAGTCATCCGGAACATGCACTCCGCACATCGTCTCAGTGTGGTGAACATTTCTGCCAAGTTTCTTTGAAATCCTTCCAGCAGTTCAAGAGTTACAGAGCGGACACAAAACAAACTGAAATGATCTTTGACTCCAAGTGTGACCTTGACCTTGAAGCGAGTCATCCGGAACATGCGCTCTGCACGTCGTTTTGGTGTGGTGAACATTTGTGTCAAGTTTCTTTGAAATCCTTCAAGGGGTTCAGGAGTTACAGAGCGGACACGAAACAAACTGATATGACCTTTGACTCCTAAGTTTGACCTTGACCTTGAAGCGAGACATCCAAAACATGCGCTCTGCACGTCGTCTCAGTGTGGTGAACATTTGTGTCAAGTTTCCTTGAAATCCTTCAAGGGGTTCAAGAGTTACAGAGCGGACAGGAAATTGCTAACGGACAGACACAAAATTGCTAACGGACAGAACTGATATGACCTTTGACTCCTAAGTTTGACCTTGACCTTGAAGCGAGACATCCAAAACATGCGCTCTGCACGTCGTCTCAGTGTGGTGAACATTTGTGTCAAGTTTCCTTGAAATCCTTCAAGGGGTTCAAGAGTTACAGAGCGGACACGAAATTGCTAACGGACAGACACAAAATTGCTAACGGACAGACAGACAGACGGACAGACGGACACCAGCGTCATAACATAATACGTCCCTTCGGGCGTATAACAAAGCACATTTTCACCTTGTGACACTCCTAGCTCAAAAAGTATTTGATATAAATTGATGAAATCTTGCATGAGTCTTTATAATGATATGAACTTGCAGACCTCCTATTTTTTGTCTGGCTCACTCCCTATTTCTAGAGTTATGGCCCCTGAAATAGTAAAAAATGCACATTTTCACCTTGTGACATGCCTAGCTCAAAAAGTACTTGATATAGATTCATGAAACCTTGCATTAGTCTTAATCATGATATGAACTTGCGCATCTCCTATTTTTAATCTGGGTCCGCGCCCTATTTCTATAGTTATGGCCCCTGAAATAGTCAAAAAATGCACATTTTTACCTTGTGACACGCCTAGCTCAAAAAGTATTTGATATAAATTGATGAGTGTTTATCATGATATGAACTTGCGCACCTACTATTTTTTATCTGAGTCTGCCCCCTATTTCCAGAGTTATGGCCCCTGAAATAGTAAAAATTGCACATTTTTACCTAATTATGTGCCTTACTCAGAAGTATTCTCGGTGCCTTACTCAGAAGTATTTAAATGTAAATTCATGAAACCTTGCTTGAGTCTTTATCATAATGTGACCTTTGCACACATGGCATTCTTCTTGAGAATTTTAGCTTTCATTACAGAGTTATGGCCCTTGAAATAGCCAAAATAGTGGATTTTTTGTTTGTGATGCTCATAGCTCAAAAAGTATATGGTATAGAATAATGAATCCTTTTCGTATTTTTTTGAGGCTATACCCCATTAAGACTGGAAACATTTGAATTATTTCTCCTTATTTGTGACAAATGTACCAGTCGGGGAACGGGGGGGGGGGGGGGGGGGGGGGGAGGGGGATGAGCACACCATGTGTCCTACAGACACATTCTAGTTTTATTAAATACATACTTGGTTGATAAAGTTTAACAAAAAAGTTTTCTCTTTAATAAGACTTTATACATGTGTGCCATGGAAAAATCAATGCAGAAAATTTAATGTTAATTTGAACAATAGCTTTCCTCAAAATATACTGCCTCAGGCAAAACCTTTTGTTAAATACTTTGAGCTTTCAGGGTTAATTTGGTTTGTCTACATGTCATGTTCAAGGTCCATGCTTTTTCCATGACACACATGTATAAAGTAGGATTTTTTTTGTTAAAATTTATCAATCAATGCTGTATTTAATAAAATTAAGATAGTAATAGACAATCTGAGGCCATTTCTTAACAACTGTACAATTTTTGTAGTGTTGCTTCGAATATTTATTTACCCCACCCACTTTTTCCCAGTTTGAGAGTGTACCACTCTTCCAATATTAATCAGAGTGTACTGATATACTGTCATTTTAATGTTTATTTAGTTTACAATATCTGCTGAAAATAACACCTTAATATCTCAACTAATGAAAAATGTTTTAGCTTTTGGGTAAGGTCGTCCATTGAAAATCAGTCAATTTGATTAGACCACTTTGTGGCTCTGTGATGAAAAAAGTATTCATTACAATTTAAAATGCAACATGTTGTGTGAATGGCCATTGCTTAGTTATTTTATCATGAAAGTTTCAGGTAAAAAGTTAGAACCATTTTTTAAAAAAATAACAGAAATTGTGTTCCTAGCTGGTCACATGTCAGATTACCACACCCACTTTAAATGTGAATATCTAAAAAAGTAAGTCAAAACTGGTAACAGTAACACTTGTTAATGAAACTTAATACATGTAGGTATATTACCACAAAGTATAAATAAAATCAAAAAACATTTTGCGCAGACACCTTACTGGGACCCCCCCCCCCCCCCCCACCCGCCCCCCCTTTAGTTATTAACTTAAATAAACAAATAAACTTTATGGTCAAAACAAATTGATTGCTAAGGATCAAAGAAATGGAAAAGAAGTAATTAACACTAAAGTAGGTAATGATTTAATTGATTTGATTAATAAAAGATATAACAATAATAAAAAACATTCAATACTTTCTAGGAAAATATTTAAAGAATTAACAGAAAAATCAGGATTACCTATCAATAAAAGATCTATGAAATTTAAAAAAGTAATTAGGGGTGAAGGTTTTAATTCGAGTCTTTGTCCGTGTAATCCAGAAGAACTGACTAGTAACTTGGAGTTAATTTGTGGTTCAATTGATGCTGGAAATAATAATGAAGAACTAAAAAATGAAGGTATTAGCATAATTGATGAACTATTAAAAATAAATAAATTGTTACCAGAACAACATGAAATGTTATATAAAAATTATTTTTCTTGAATATATAAATGGAACAAAAAATAGTATTAAGTTCTGAAGCAGTTAAAAATGATAATAAAAATACTCCAAGCGATTTTACAGTCAGATTCAGTTGTTCTTTAATTTTAGATAAAAATAAAACTTATGTTGTTGGGTTGATAGTATTAACACTATGACTTACTCTTGGCATAATATTAGTGATGAATACGATAATAAAAGAATTCGTTATAATAATGGTAAAGATTGGAAAGATATCATATTTACTAATGGTTCTTACAGTTATACAGACATTAATAATTAGAGAAACACTAATAAGAAATGGTGATTTTGAATTTGATAAATCAGACATTGCTCCAATAAGTTTGGAATTTGATTTAAGTAGTTTTAAGATATTAATTTCAATTCATGGTAATTTTATGTTGGATTTAAGAATGTTGAATTTTCATACATTGCTTGGATTTAAAAAAAAAAGCTTTGAGAAATACTGAATGGGGAACTACGACACCAAATATAACTAACTCTGTAGATACAATTTACATTCATTGTGATCTTTTTGATAATTCACTCGTTGATGGTAATTTTAATGATATTATCTATGCTTTAAGTACTGCAGATTTAACAAGAGCTTATCCATTTACAAAAGAACCACAAAGAGTTGGATATTCTGAAATTAATAAGAATGTTATAAATTCAATAAGAATATATAATACAGATGTATTTGGTAGAATAATTAATTTTAATAAAGTTGAATCAAGTTTTACACTAATTTTAAAAGAAATATAAATTTTAGTTTTATATAATGTACAAGAACGTTTATGATAAAAGTAAAGGAATATTTATTTATGTTGATGCTCAGACTGGAGAAGAAATTATACAAGGTTCAGGTATTTTTGACACTTTAACAAAGCTGTTTTCAAGTGGAGTTGCATCTTCAATTAGCACTGCTGGAAAAAAAGCTCTGGAAACTGCAGGAAAAGCTGCGCTTGAAAGTGGAACAAAAAAGATTGGAACGGAAGTCGGGAATTTAGCTGCTAATAAAATTACAGAAAAAATCAAAAGTTTTAAAAAACCTGCTGTGGACGTTGGTAATTTAATTGCTAAGGAATTACAAGAAAAAAAAATAACAGTAAAAATAAAGAGGAGGATATTAATATAAGAATAAATAGAATATTGTCAGGTTCTGGAACGCGTAAACGTATTAACAGATTAATTTATAAAAAATAAAATAATATATAATTTACACGTTTAGAACAAAACAGTATTGTGAAAGATACGAATTAACTCCTATTCAATTAGATACAGCTTTAATATCCGCCCTGGGAGGTGACGCTAAACAACAAAAAGGTGGGTATCACTTAACAATTAATGATAGAAGTTCATATTTTGATTGGTTTAATGGTTATTTTGAAGTAGGTTTTTAAGTTAATAAACTTGCTGATGGTGCTAATTATGCTGATGGAGATCAAATTGCTTTAATTAATAATGCAGCTTCAATAATTGATCAGTTAATGATTAAACAAAATGGAAAAATTGTTTATGATTGTAATACTTTATATAAGGTAATTAACTTAAAAAATTTAGTTGAACTATCTAAGAATTATGAAGAATCAACTGGAACAAACGAATTTATCTATTCAGATACTACTGGTGTTGCCGAAAGTAGAGATGATCAAGTTGGATATAATAAAGGTTTTGCTGTTAGGAAGGGATTAATCCAGGATGGTAATGAGGTAAATGCTAAAATTTCGTTAAATAATTATTCATTTTTTCAGGATTTGGAACAGAATATGTTACCTCCAAGTCAAATTCAAATAACACTGCAGCTGACGGATGATGATGAATTAATTTTTAGAGCTAATGCTGCTGATGTGGGTAGGGTAATTGTAACTAAATTACTTTTGTGGGTTCTACGTTTAATTTTTAATGATTATGGACTTAATTTAATTTTTGAAAAATATACAAATGCAAGGTGGAAATACCTCCAAGAAATGATAACACAGTCAACAGATATACAACAGAGTAATATAACTTTTAGAATAACAGCTGGTGTAACAAACCCCAAACATGTGTTTGTTTATTTACAACGACCTGATAAAAGTAGTTCACAACAACATAACCCACATTTATTAGATACATTTAAGGTTAATGCAGCAAATAATCTTTGTACGTTGGTATCTTGTCGTCTTGAAGTTGGTAACTGTGCTTTTTATCCCGAAACGGAATATACAAGTATATCAAGAATTTACGATGATGTTCTTAATTATTCTTATAAACAAATTAATAAAACCACTGGAAGTCTCTTAAATAGATTAAATTTTCACAATTTGTTTGGGTTTGTTCATTTTTACTTTGAATTTAAAAAAGAAATAATTACAGTAGATCCTAAGCATATTACATTAACAGTTAAATTAAATATTCTACCAACAGCTAATATCCGTGTTGACGCAATTATATTGTATGAAGAAACAGTTGAAATAAATACTGTTAGAAATGAGCTTGTTATTGTTTAAATAAAATATAAATTTAATATATAATGGTATCAAATTATATTGAATATAAAGTAAATTTAACAGATGGACAAAAGAACAACTTAGCGAAAGCTTATAACAACAAAATTTCGCATACTTTTAGATTAAAATACGAACAATTACGTGGAAGCTTCCCTTTACTTTTAACAAAAACACAAATTAATCAAGTTGAAAAGTCTATTAGAAGTAAGAAGGGATTAGAAATTACAATTTCAAAAAAAACCCAACAAATATCCAGTCAAGGTCAAAATGGTGGATTTTTAGGAGCTTTGGCTGGGTTAATAGGAAAAACAATTCTTCCAATGGCAGCAAAAATAGCTCCAAAAATATTAGCTCCTCTAAGTATCGGTGCTTTGTCAGGCCTTGCCAGTACTGGTGTAAGTAACATACTCGGAATGGTATGATTTCAGTAGCTAATAATAAGAGAAATATGATAATACCGTATATAGCTCTTAATCAAAGAAATCAATTAAGAGGGACGGGAATACTTAGATTAACTCCAAAACAAAAACAAGATGGAGGTTTTTAGTATGCTTGCGGAAAGCCTTGGAATACCATTGATTACATCTTTGTTAAGTGGTAAGGGGCAAGGTCAGGGTATACAGATAGATTCACAAAGAAGACCTTACAGACGAATTCCAATAGTAAAAGAAAAAATATAAACAAACCTATTTCTTACTTTGAAATTGAACAATGGGTTAAACAATTAAAAATTAAAAACTTTAGGGGTGTATTTAGTAGAAATAATTTACCAAAAACAAAAGAATCAAAGGTTGAATGTGGAATAATTAATTTAGATAACTCTATTGGACCTGGAACCCATTGGGTGTGTTATGTCGGGAAAATATACCTTGACCCATTCGGACTTCCTCCACCAAAAGAAGTAATCAAATATATACCTAAAGTTAAGTATAATAACATACAGTATCAAGATAAAACAAGTACACTCTGTGGTTATTATTGTTTATTTTTCATGAAAATGTTACAGGATGGTATAAACATTAATGATTTATTGTACAAAATACTAAAAGTTAACAATCTAAAACAAAATGAACAAATAATTATTTCATATTTCACATCTCAATACAACAAGTAATCTAAAAATAAGCGTTTACACTGTAAACGTTACTAAAAATAAACGTGAACATTGGACACGGGAGTAACAAATTGTTCTAATGCTAAAAATAAGCGTTTACACTGTAAACGTTACTAAAAATAAACGTGAAAATTGGACATGATCTAAAAATAAACGTTTTCATTGTAAACGTTACTAAAAATAAACATGAACACTGTAATGCTAAAAATAAACGTTACTAAAATAAACGTGAACATTGTCAAAAGGTTTTCGCAGTAAGTTGTTAAAACCTGTGGGTTTTTGAGTTTGCTGGTATTGGTCAATGGGTTAAGGTCAAAATGGGGTCAAGCAGCGCCCGCTCCGGTATTTCTCTAACTACTACTGAATAAGTGATTATAGAGCAATTTTTGTCTAGCTGAGAATTTACACAAAAAGCATGTGTCATTTAATGTATTTTTTTGACAAAATAGTGTGAGCAGCAAGCTTATAGATACTTTAAGGCCTATGCTATTTTGACAATGCAAAATTCCTATGTAAAACTGAGATTGTCGTAACAACGCGAGAAATGCACGGGGATCAAAAAGAAACTGATAATACTAAAAAGATGTATCTCCGAGTAAATTATAAAGTATCAATGACACTCAAAAACATGCCTAAATAGAGCACTAGAAGAAAATGCATAGGGATTTTCGGGGTAAGTATTTGGTACCGTAAGTCTCTCATGTATATACAATATATATATTCTTCAATCAAGGATATGTCAGTGTAAATGTGCTGAGCGTTAGTTTTCTAAGAAAACGTCGTTAAACTGTGTTACACGAATCACACGTGCACCGCTCTTTTACAAAAATATGTCCGCTATGTTTTCTTCAGTGAACGAAATAAAAGGAGTATTTTACCTTAGTTTTCCAAATTGTAGAGTACGATTGACTTTCTAATCTAAATAAAGCATCACTTT
Organism: Mercenaria mercenaria; assembly: GCF_021730395.1. Lineage (NCBI taxonomy): Eukaryota > Metazoa > Mollusca > Bivalvia > Venerida > Veneridae > Mercenaria > Mercenaria mercenaria. The sequence continues at coordinate 35,002 of NW_026463905.1, forward strand.
TTTTATAACATCCCACTATCCGATCTTTCTGATCACTTAACGATCACTCACAATTACAAAATAAAACCAACGTGTCATCAAAATTATCACTTTACACGGCTTCATGGACATCACGGCCTACTAACATTAAATTTGTAATCATGCGCCAACCACATAAATGATGAAAGATCGGGACTTTTTAAAAGATGTGTTTTATTTCCTGTAATGTTCTGATATTCTAACCTTTAAACAACCGAATTGTATGCACAGAAATAACGAAGAATTTATGCAATATAGCTTTCAGTTTAAATTTTGGACATATCTTTTTCCAGCCCAACAACAGACATGTATATGTCACAAACCCGGCCTGTTCTCGAAATCAGTGTCAAAGGTTACTAGAACATAAATACAATAAATAAACAACCGCTTACTATGTTCTTGTAAGTCCTGTAAGTTGAAACGGGTCGTGTTTATACATTCATATATATATTCCGTATCGGGAACATTGACACTCATAAGTCGATCTTTACCACGAACATGAAAACAGTTACTTTTATGCTTTGTTTACATTTCAAACATGACGATTCACATATACGTTCAAGAACGTAAATTTCGTGCTTTCAGACCCTCATGGTGTGTAAACTTTTGTAATTAAAAGTATGGTGTATCCGGCAAACCATTTGTAACTTCCGACGTGGTAAATATCATTGAGAGTATACGAAATTTTACTGAATATTTATGTTTTATACTTGCAAAAGAAAAACTTGATGGTCATGGTCGCTGGCTTCGAATTCCTCGCCCATCACCGACGTGAAATCGAAACCTCGCTTGAGGTGTAAAACTTTTCACGTAAGGAAGCCATCCAGCTGAGGTAAGTGTCTCGATCTAGGTACTAGTTTGAGTCCCAAAAAATGTGTGGAGGGGCACCTGGAGCCTTTCCCCACCAACAGAACCTGGAAAAAGTTCATTGTGTCGTTTCGGTGTTACTCTCAATCAAACAAAATAAACATTATTCCTGTTGTTGTTTGTTTGTTTAATTGTTTATATTTCTATACAAATGAATATGCAAGAAGGGTTTGTTTGTTTCAATGTAACGGCAAAATATAATATTGCAATTATATATCAACAGTGAACGCCACATGCATTATATTTTCACAAGGGATTAATGCCTTAATCTTGCATGTAAAACAAACATATTCCTAATGTATGAAAGGTAAAGGTAAATATATATGTTTATATGTGTGTACTCGTGGAATTAAATGTTAAGTGTAAAATGTATATATTCACAGTACAAATCATCCATGCTAAATAATACGTATGATATGTTTGCTTTCTCACTGTCTAACATGTCCGAAATGATCTATTCGAGTTTTATCATAGAGTTCTAGTTTATTTTTCACTTTAAATTAAAACAAACGTGTTCAATATAATTTTAAAGTTAAACTTTGAAGTTTAGTAGGTTGTAGCATTCTCTAGGTTAAGAGTATTTTTATTAACTTCTGTAGTCAGTCATTATCTATTTTAACCAAAGTGGAAAATTTCAGGTACATTGTCAAGTACATTGTACTTGAAAATGCAGCTTTCTAAAAGGTCAGTTAGAATTCTCGATGTCATTTGTCAGACACATCTTGTAAATAAATAATATTATTACAAAATTAATACTGCTATTTCTTTTGTTGCACTTCGCGAACTTATGATAAAGTTATATATATATTTATCTGAGCAGTACAATCCCTGTAAATGAGTACTACGTAAGCGCTCAGGCCCTTCTCGCACACCATGCCTATAGTTCGGACTTCTTTCATGTGTAAAGTCATGCGCACAAAAAATGACAAATTTTGCCAACACCTGGTAAATTGTAATGTGTTTTTTAGAAAAGCTATAAACGGAAATAGAAAAATAGCTCTCAGCTCATTTACACGAATAGTTTAGCTATATTATGTATGTTATAGTTTTTCGCAGTTAAGCACGATGACATAGAATACTTACCCCGAAAACTGTCACACGAACATACTAATAACTTTTCCCACTTTACTTATTTAATTAAAGTAAGAGTTCAGCACTTCATGGTTTTGATGTATTGTCACATTGGAATAACGTTTGTTTTACAGTAACTTCGAAATTCCTCAGAAATAATATCATTTAACTTTTAATGTTACGTCTGCTGTTCAGTTGAGCTTTTGAACAACTGAATCAGTGAAAAGCTCTGAAATAAGTAAAAAAAAATATCCTTGGTCACACAAAAGGAGAAATAATAATGACATTGAGACTTTCATATAAACATGATAAATAATAATGACATGGAGACTTTCATATATATGATATATATCAAAAAAGTTGATATTAACAGAAAACGTTTCTAGCACATATGCAAGTCAACGTTCTGACCAAATGAAAGTTAAATCCTCGAAACTAATTTTATCTAACATAAACGTTTTATGCAAATCATCGGCAGTGAACATATATCCAATGCAGCCGCTACTTTTAACAACGGACAATATATTTCCCACTTTAGTCACTGAGACAATTGTTAAGTTTTATTTTATTATTTCCAGAGTTTTGGCAAACCTATCGCTGCTTCGGCACCAGCAATTTTAGGCTGCCCTTTCGGTAGTAAACCGTGTAGTTTTGTTTGTTCCATAACTGCCCCAGCTCCTTGAATACATGGTTGACCATATATATATTTTGTCCCTTCAATGGGAGGCTGACCTGGGCCACCAGTAGATTTCGGAAAGAAAATACACACTATTTTGAAAATTCCCTTTCCACAGTACCTCCCTAATACTCCACCAATCATGCCTCCAAGAATAGAGCCAACAACAACACCGATTGGTCCCCCAATAGCACCAATCAATGCTCCTAATTTAGACCCTATTGCCGCAACAACATATCCTACCCCGAAATCTATAATCTTCTTTGTCGCCTCTTTCAATGGATTGTCAGACTTGTATATTTGGTAAATAAAAACTAATACAAAAACGAGAGCAATACATCTGAAAGACCATTTTAAAGCTTTAGAAACATTTGTCAATATGTTGACTCCATTTCTTAGATATCTTTCAAGTTCCAACAGGACACGTTTTTGTTGTTCAATATCTAAAGCATCATAATCACATAATTTGCCATCAGTTACTTTCAGTGTACATTTTTGAATTACGGTTTGAAATGACAGCTTTTGGTTTTCTAACAGCTGATAAATCATATCTGCGTTTTGACAGGGAGCAGTTTGGCTATCTATGTAATTTCTTAACTCAAATGTCTTATTTTCCATGTCTTTCACAAACTTCGTAAAAGCTGTAGCCAGTTCTGTCGTACCTGTTTCTGCTACATCACGCAGACCGGAAAGTGCACTTTTAAAAGTATTACCTAAGCATTCCTTCACTTCTTTTTCGAGCTGCATATTTTGTCTGCATATAACGTTGCCTAATTTTGTGTCTGTCATACTGAAAAGAGTAAAATTAGAATGTCACCAATAGAGTGGTTCAACAAGTGATTTTAACTTGTCCGTCAATGCAATGCTAAATTGTGATTTTTTTCAACTTAGATTATTTTTGTAAGATTTGAAAGTTAATTAAAATATACTACATTAATTGACACATAACTTATGATTGTCCATGCGTTTAATTATATATAGTCGCTATAACCTTAACAAGGTATTTTACCCTCATTGAGTAAATCACTATTAACTATCAAATAAAGGTGAAAATATTATATTCGTAAAACATATATTTATTGAAGTTAAATCTTAAAGTATCATATAACCCAGTACAGCCGACATTTCTGACATACTAATGTAATTTTAAACTTTTCAGTAATTCTTTAACTTAAATGGAATGAAAATGAACGAAGAATTTTGATTGTGATGCCAGGTACGTAATGACAAGATACATCACCAATAAATTAAATTTTGAAGGTATCTTTTTTTAGTTTAGTTAGAATAAGTGATGCATTAATATCAGATAACCCCTAACAGATATAATACAGGTTTCTGGAATGTGGAGTACATATAAACGACCTCTTTCTGTTTTACATGCAATTTCAAATCTTTTTCAAATACTTAGTCAAATCTAATGACAAGAACGTTTTTACAAGAATTCCTAAACTTACTTGTTTTTTATGTAATCAGCTGTTAAGGTACATAAAAACGGTAAGGGTCATATTAAAATAAATAGTGAACATAAATGACATTTCAATAGACATGATAAATGTCACGGTACAATTTGAGCTGCAACAAGTCTTATTTTGAGGAAATTGATTTTATTTTTTTTCTGATATGGTCAACAATTATAAGAAATACATGTATTTTCAATGCCGTGACGGACAAAAATAATATCTACTTGCACTGTAAGTAACACAATTATATCCTTTACAAAAAAATGCTCAGCAATTCACTTTAACAAACATTTAGTTTATAATATCATTGATAAAAAGCAGTATTTCAAATTATAGAAAAAGAAATAGAAATTAAATATAACAGTTCGAAATCGTATCTGGTTTTTGAGTCTTTAATACTGCTAAACAACACCCTTTTGAAATGTATTTTTCCACTATAATAGTGCGCCCAGTAGATTTTTACCTCTTGGAGATTTGTTTTTACTTTTTAAGCGGTAAAAGCTGAGCAAAGTGCAATTTAGCATAAGACAGACTTACGTTGATTCAATGACAGGTGTATCTGTTTCATCTGTTATTACAGAATTTGGTAAATCATAGTCATTTAATGATGTATTTGTCATACGTCTCCCAACTGAAGATTGATCTGCGTCGCTCAATACGTCTGGTTTGCCTAAACAGTTGCTCTCTATCCATACATAAGTACCTGCAGCAACTGTTAAAGCTGAATAAGGCCTTTCGGCTTCGTCGGTATCAAACACACTAACTGTAACATTTCTTCTCTGTGATTTGATAACCCTACTGTCGTTGGTAGCCAAACGAAACAACGTGTTTTTTCCGCAAGGATCAGTCACAATGATTTTCAACGGTGCATGATAACGGTTTTCTACTTTTGTGCAACGGTTGCCCATTTTTGGGGGCAAGTCACCAGCCAGACCTGAAAAAAAACATTATCGGTTTTAAATGAGTTACACGTTATTTGTTTTCTCTCGTTCATGATAGATACACACTTATAAAAATACTTCCCCAGTCACTACTAAATAAAATTCCACAAGAGTCGAATGCAAGATCCCAGATTTAGCTAACGTTTTAATGACATCAAAGAAACCAGAAATGTGGACATTTTTTGAGAAAAACTGTTGAAGTTTTTTTTTCATAAATCAGTTTTTTGCGTTTGATTTTGTCAGATTAATCCTTGTAGCTACCCATTTCAACATTTAAAAAGAATGCAAATACTGGCAAAATATGTTGTTTTATTTGGAAACAACATTATACATACCAATTTCGTTATGTGGACTACGTTATAATATAGTAAGTGGATACAATCATTATACCTGTATTACTACTAAATAACATTAAAAACATGATTCTTTTTTCTAACATTTTACTGAAACAATCAGAAAATGTTCCACAAAACATATTTACCACAGACATACATTTCTGTCAGTTTTTTGCATTTTATAATGTGTCTATTTTAAAAAAATCTCTGTTTTACACTATTTTCTAAATATATATTTTTTTTAAGTTTAACTGTGGATGGCAAAATAATATTTCAATGCAGGACAATACATTTCAAGCGACATGCCTCCAGATCGTACGACAAACAATATATAAATAAAATAAATAAAAAAGAAAAACATCCAATGGGTTTCCTCTATCTGTATTTCTGTCTACCTACCGGTTTCATGTCATAATCATCAGGGCAGACATATAAAAAAAAAAGATATATATATATATCTTGAAATAAATGCTATATTTCTTAAGAAGGCTTTAAAACGTAATTACTGACAAACTTTATGTTACGGAAACATGTGAGAATTTGCTGTTTTTACTACTTTTTACGATGAAAATCGAAAAGTGTTTGTCACGCTTTTACTCCAGGTAAACTGTCTCGATTATAAATATCTATATTTCAATGTCATTATTCATTACTTCAGCTGTAGCGCTATTGGTTACGACGACGGGAAAATGTCTTTATTATATACCTATAAAAATTCTGTAAAAAATCGGCTTGTATTGCACAATTAAATATGAACAGACAGACAAAAATTCCGTATTGTACCTTTTAAATTCCATATTGTACCTTCATTATTGTATGCTGCCGGACTATTTTCATTAATATGCATGACCCGGCACATTTCTATAAATAGCGCACATAAAAACTTCACAGAACAAAACAAGAATCAAAATGGTAAAGGTATATGATAAAAGGGTCATTATAACAGTAGCTAGATTTGGGTCTTTGTATTCGGCTCTCGTGGATTTTGAAAGGCTTGCGCGCCTCGTGAGATCCGATCTGGCAAAATCCACTCGAGCCGAATACTGCATTCCAGATCAAGCTACTGTTATAATAACCCTATTTTATTGTCGCGGCGGTCAGGGGTTCGATTCCCAACGCGTTCATCTTTTTTGCTTGATTTGGAATATTTAAAAACTATTTTAGAAACCAAAATTCATATTCTAATGTTCAATTTGAAAGAAAAATTATATTTAGCCAAATCTGGAGGCATGTCGCTTTAAACACTGGTATTATGACTTCAGTTTATGAATAATTCAAAATTGGAATTTAGAAGAAGCAAATTCTGCAATACGCGTTGAGACAAAAACAAATTTTGTTTTTGTATATGTCACCTATACAATGACATGCTAAAACTGCTTGCAAAAGCATCTTTATGGTAGAGTTTATAGATCAAAGTAAGCAACCCAGAGTTGTGACAGAGTATTTTTGACATTTTTGGAGCCTTAAACATACCATAATATTATAATAGTACCGTTGTCAGTGGCCAAACATTTGTTTAAAAGTAGATAATGACTATAGCCTTAAATCAAAGCAAACGTATTATAGATTCTACTCTTAAGTATGGTTATATATATATATATACGTCCATCTTTTTGTTTGTTTGTTGCTTTTTGTTGTTGTCTTTTGTTATCGAACGAAATATTCAATGTCTGTCGCTGGTAAAATAGAACTGAGTGAAGGTTTTCTGTGTTGTGTTTACAGAACTCTGTCTGGTCATACATATTAAAGGAAAGTAGTCCGGCAACATACAATATAAAAGGTACAATACGGATTTTTTCTGCCTTTTGATAGAATTTATATAGTTATATAATACAAATACAGTCGACATGGTACTTGCGACCACCTCCATTAAGCGATTTTCGTATTAAACGACCGGTCAAAATCACTCCCGAACGTTTTCAGTACATAAATTCATTCCATTAAACGACTTTTTTATTAAGCGACTAGCGACCTCATTAATGTAGTCCCGACAGGTAGAATATTCGACGAAAGTATCTATTAAGCGACCGGGTACCAAAATTCTACCGGGCATTTCTTCATTTGTGTAATTAGAGAGTACGTTTTGCACGTGATTGAATGCAATTAACCTTTGTATCAGTCAAACTGACAAACAATCTAGCCATAATTTTCATGGTTTGTGGACTTGGAAAAGTGTTCACGATGTTAAAACAGATTTTGAAACCATACATGTATGTTCATAATAAATACAGTTACATTAACAGTTAAAAATAACTTTTCTTTTCATCTGACTGAAATTCATTAACCGACCATTCCATTAAGAGACCACTTTTTAGCAGTCCCTTGGGTGGTCTCTTAATACAATGTCGACTGTATAATTATACAATATCTAAAATCAAGACGCCAACATGGGCCTGATAGGCTCACCTGAAGAAAACCTCAACCATCTGACTAAGCTTCTAACTAGGTTTGTTGAAAATCCTTTAAGCTGTTCACTTAAACAAAATTTGTTTAAATATTTTCTTTATTTTGTTGTTACGCACCAAAAACGCATAACCATAAGAAGAAATTATTTAAAGGTATTTCTATTTCATCACTAGTGGCCCCTTAAATGGTCCAAGTTCCCCCATTTGAACAAATTTGATATAAGACCTTATAATTATGTTACAGTTAAAGTTTCATGAAGATCCATCGAGCAATTCAGTGCTTTAAAAGGTCTTTTTTTTCATTTTAACCCAGGAGTTAATGAGAAAAAGTTAGTTAAACGTATCTCTATTTTTAACTCTAGTAGCCCCTTAAACACTGAATAAATTTATTAAATGTCAATATGATGATGCTACAAATCAAGTTTGATGGCGATCCATCAAAAATTAACAGGCTCGCATAATGTGTGAAAAGCACATTATTTGGTCATTATGATCGAGTCACTGTTATTAAAGTGTGTCGGTAGTTTAAACATATTTTTTTGCCGGACAGAACAGAACATTTTGTACAAACAACATGTACATACATAAAACAAGCTTATCATATTGACAAATTCAATTAAAATATTTCGTGTTTGGGAAGTTTTGGGTACAAAATTTCGCTGAACACATAAATTCGCGGGAGTCGAAAATTAGGATCCCACGAATAAATCTACACATACAGTATAATCCGGTCACTCAACATTCTCTTCAAGAACATATTTTGAACATTGTTATTTTTTTCAAAGGTTACACGCAGAGGCAGGCCATCAGAGTTATTAGGGTACTATTTCTGTCGTCAGATCTCATTTATTTGACCATAGATGGAACAGTCTATCTAACGCAAAGTATGTAACTGTCATAAAAATATCTGATGGGAGAGATTGGAAAAGACGGTGACCAAGCTGAGTCCTGTACATTCGAGTTATACAATTGATTTCTTATCCCTTGAGATCAGACATCTTTTTGTCAAAACCGATCATTTCCCTCGGTTTGCTCCAGCACTTCCAGCCAAAACGAGACTGCACACACTACCACAAACCTTCTCTGGCATACAGAGAACCATAGAAACAAGTAAGCAATGAAGGAGAGGTAAAAGGTAACATGTGGCATGAGGAGATAGGAGACAGGGTCCTTGTAAGTCATGTTGACATCAGAGGGAAGGCCATGTTAGCAGACAGGTGGGTGTAGGATGTGAACGTCATTGTGAGTAATCATACCGAAGATATCCCCATATTTGAAGTGAAGAAGGGGCATAGCAGAGAAAAGCCTAGAGTTATATACAAACACCTGCGACTCCCTTTTATGGGAATTTCTTTGAACAAACCCCAACCCAGTCAAATTTATATTCTTCCAACATTTTGCACCTCGATTTACAATTTTTTCTCCAGATGTTTTCTTTTTCAGGTACCCCTGAGATAGAGATTATTGAACATAAATCTGTAAAAATATCACACAGAACATCCCTATCAACTATTGTTTCTTTAAGCCGGCCCGCTTAGCTCAAAGGGAATGGCGCAGACCTAAAGATCGCAGGGTCGTGCGTTCGATCGCCTGGCGAGACGTGTTCTCCGTGACGAGTTGATAGAAGACATTGTGTCTGAAATCATTCGTGCTCCACCTCTGATTCATATGGGGAAGTTTGCACTGGTTAGGTTAACTGCCCGTCCTTACATAACTGAAATACTGTTGGAAAAGGCGTTTGATACAAAACAAACGCACAAACTATTGTTTCTCATTTTGTTTCTTAAAAGGACAGAACGCAGTTCTGCTCCTAGTGCAAAATATGTAACACCAGCTCTACGTTGTAAGCCTAGTAATCAGACAAATGTGCAGAGGTCTAGACAAACCAGAGCTTAACACTGGTAGATGTAATTTTACGTTTTCAATGACTATTTACTTCCATAAGCTGATTTCAGTCAATAGTACAAAATATAATAGACGTATTTGAAAAGGTACATTTTTTTCTTTATTTAGTAGTCTCTAGTTTCATCGCTTGAAGTATCATTGGGTTATGTACTCCATAGTACACTCCTCTCTACGTATACGATTTGTGGCTTATTTTCAACATATTAATGTTTTCGCGGAGATTGATGTTCTGTGGTTAGTCTTGTGTAAGTGGAAGACATTTGTACTGTATAACAATGTTAGGAACTACTTTTATATCTATAGTAAAGTTTATCCTAACTCTAGTTACTACTAGTGTGTAGTTTAGTTATTGTACAGTCTTAATCGACGTTTATACGTATTTCTACTCCAAATTGATATATGTAGATTCATTTGAATGCCGGAACGACATTTCCAGAAGAGAAGGAGTTGTCTCGAGATCGCAGACAGCGTGTCATTATTATGTACAATTTCAATACAGCCCGATCCCATATATATGAATTCCTACATCATTTTTATTTCATTTATCAATCTAACATTTTCTAAATTATAACTAGTTAATTAAAGGCCTTAACAAAATGCATTCCGGACCTCAAGTTTATTTTTTTCCGGTTGTAACTGTACACATACACACTTGGTAAAATACATTCTTCGATGGCTTGCACCTGAAGCTGTTTCTCACCATTTTCCAATAACCAATGTTTGTTTTTGTGCCTTATCAGGCCAAACACTCTATCGGAGAGAAAAGATAACACACGGCATTAACAAGGTCTGTAAGGGTGTTTTTACAAATCATACCCAGAATTACATAATATTTTCACTATCAAACAATAAATACGTAGTGAAAAACGATCTTCAACTAATTATTTTACATTTTTACTACATGTATTTGAGTCGTGCGATGAGAAAACCAACATAGTAGCTTTACGGCCAGCATGGATCCAGACCAACTTGCGCATCCGCGCAGTCTGGTGATGGTCCATGCTGTTCGCTTTCAAAGCCTATTGCAATGAGATAAACCGTTAGTGAACAGCATGGATCCTGATCAGACTGTACGGATGCACAGGCTGGTCTGGATTCATGCTGGTCGCAAAGACACTATGTTGGTTTTCTCATGGTGCGTATCATTTAATACTTTACACAAGCAGTTAAGAACTACACTTTCAATATGCAGAGAAAATAAGAGTTATACCATACATCATACAATGTTACTGTACCTTGTTTAGGATTAAGAATTACTTTGTAAAATTTCATCTGAAAATGATCAATGATATAACATGTTAAGATTTTCTATAATTCATATTTCAGATCAATAACGCAGTACTTGAACAATCATAGAATTAAACAAGTGAATTTGCAAATAAAGAAAGACTAACAACTTTCGTGACCTCTATATAAGTGAGAGCATAGTTTGACCAAGAAACCTTTTTTTAGTTTACCCACTTCCCCCCCCCCCCCCCCCCCCCCCCCCACGCCCATGTTCCAAAGTCATAGAACAGTGTAAATAAAATACCCGTAGATAAGAAACCTCATTAAAAAACTCTAATGCATCTTTACTGAAGATAATTGTAGGGCATTTCCTTACACCCATTCTACCCATTCTACATCTACTGCAAATAACAACATTTGTTTTTGTAGCACTGCTTTTAAAATTCCATAAGCTTCTGTAATCATTCATTGCTAACTGAAGTTTCTTTGAAGTTTCTTTGAACTTTCTGCAAAAACAACGGTGTCATCAGCTAACAGGTGAAGAAAAAGTCTGAAGATCACTACTCAAGCAATTATTAGCATCAGAAGACAAACTCTGTAAACTTGCATATTTGGTTGACACGAATTCAACAAGTTTTTAGAAATAGTAAAAATAAATAAGGATAATAAATTTTTATAGGAAAGTAGGATATAAGTTTTTCCCTTGACGAACACCAGATTGACATTTAAATAAACAACAACAAAACCAACGACTCGGTTAACCTCCCAGAGTTCAATACGACATAAGTGCTTATTTTTGCTCACAAAATCTAAGCGTGCTCATTTGAATAGTTCTAAAATAATGCACAGAGGAGCACCTGGGTCTTCTTCCACTATCAAAACTGTAAAGTCGCCATATGACCTATGATTGTGCGGTTCGACGTTGAACCCAATGAAACCAAAAAATAAGTCATAACACAGATTTTCCTTGTATTGGTAAAACCATTTTTCAAATACAGTCGTATACCGTTACCTCGATATTCAAGGGACTGTAAAAATTGCATCGACGTATCCGAAGTTCGACGTAACGATATCGACGATATCTGGGACTACTTTGTTCTTTTGTCCGGCGTCTATATTGTCATTATATCCAATGCTTTTTCCAGAGGGTTTGAAAGGGGAATGAAATGATATAAAATGTAAATACGATATTAATCTTATTGACAAATAAAGCATCTTAATTTATTTAAATACATACATACAACTTTTTAATTTTTCAAAATATACATTTAAATATTAACATTTTTATTCCTTCCCTAAACTAGTCTGAATGCAGCGATAATGTTCCTAGTTGAGTAGTCATTTTGATTGTGCTTCGATAACGAAAATTTGTCTGTTAAATACGCATACTGTTACTCAATCCTAAATGGCAGATTTTTACTCCGTCAAACAGAAATTATTTCATCCAAATTACTTGTTATATTGGAAAACAGCTTTCCCGCTTTTATACAAAGAATTATAAAATAAATTTTATTTTATGCTTCCTTGTTTTATGAGACTAATTATTGGGAGTTAAATAACTTCATGACATTTATATTGGATTAAAGATTAAATAACAAACAAAACAAACACACAAACTAACTTAAGTATGATTAATACATCGTCGGACAACAATAGGTTGATTTTCACACCTTACAAATCACATGGATATTTTTTGACAATCTTTGATATCGACAAAACCAGGTGTAAAAACAGTATAGGTAAGTTGACGGGACTGAAAAATCTCATCGAGCTAAACAAAATATCGAGCTAATCATATCGAAGTAATGATAAATAATTACATTAAAATAAATAGGGAAAAATCGGGACCGACTCAAACACATCGTGTTAACCGGAGTATCGAGCTAAACGATATCGAGGTAACGATATTCAGCTGTATTTTCTTAGTCAATAAATATACTTCAATGATATAGTAATACTTTATATCTTAACGGCAAATATGTTAGAATAAGATGGAAAAAAACATATTCATACACTTTGAATAATTTCATATTCAAAACTAGAAGATGCTTAAGTTGAAAGGCAGAAGTCAATAATTGACAGGAGCGAAAGTTAAGAGACACTGATTGTTGGTTTAAAGACTGAAATGTAATAGAAATCATTTACTCAGCATATAATTCCATGCATTTTCAACATTTTTGGTCAAGCAGTCCTTAATTTGTGTATTGGAAAGGGTTTTCCATTTTCTTATCCCTGTGACATTGACCTTAAATCGAGTGATCCCAAAATTAAAGGAGGTCATCTACTTGCATGTCAAATCATCCTATAAAGTTTTAAATTAAAAAAAGTTTTCTATTTTCAGACCCTTATGACCTTGGCCCTTGATCGAGTGACCCAAACATCTGTAGGAGTCATGCACTTTGCACGTCCAATCCCATGAAGTATAAAGTATGAAGGTTCTGGGTCAAATGGTTTCAGGTCATTGATTGGAAACAATTGTCCATGTTCTTGCCTCTGACCTTTACTCGAGTGAACCCAAATCCAACTGAGGGCATTTGCTCCAATTTTCCTATTTAGATTCAACTTTCTGTGTTTAGTGATTCTCAAGTTATTGATCGGAAACGGTTTTCCATGTTCAGGCCCCAGTGATCTTGACCTTTAATCCAGTAAACCCAAACAAGATAGGCGTCTTCTTCTCCGTAAGCTCTATCATTCCATGAATATTGACGCTTCTGTATCTATTTTTTTTTAAGTTATTGATCGCAAACTGTTTTCCATGTTCTGGCCTCTGTGACCTTGACCGTTGATGAAGTTATTCAAAATTTATTACGGGTTATCTTCTCTGCATGTCTAATCATCCTGTGAAGTTTCAACATTCAGGGTCAAGTGCTTCTTAAGTTATTGATCGGAAACGGTTTTCAATGTTAAGGACCCTGTGACCTAGACCTCCTTCGATCGAGTAACCGCAAAAACAATGGGAATCATCTACTCTGCGTGTCCAAGTATCTCAATGAAGTTTGAAGTTTATGGGTCAAATGGTTCTCAAGTAACTGATCATAATCAATTAAGAGTGATGAACGGTTGGCCCTTGTGACCTTCACCTATCATCGAATGCCACGAAAAAACAATAGGGGTCAAGTGCTCTGTATGTCTAATCACTCAATGTTTCAACATCATAGGTCAAGTGGTTCACAAGTTGTTGATCAGTAAAAGTTTTCCATGTTCATGACGGACGGACGGAGGTACGGACGGGAAACTGACTGACAGGGCAAAAAACAACAACAATAAAATGTCTCCCCTGACTGGGGAAGACACCATTGAACACACGCACCTGCTAGTTCCATTCATTTTAGTTCACCTGAGTCAAAGGCTAAAGGTGAGTTTTTTTGACCGCTCGAAGTCCGTCGTCCGTCATGCGTCGAGTGTAAATAATTTGTAAAAAAAAATCTTCTTCTTTAAAACCCCTTGGCAGATTTACACCAAACTTCAAAGGAATGATCCTTGTTTCGCCCCCTTTCAAAATTGCTCAAAGAATTTAATTCAATGTAGAACTTTAGTTGCCATGGCAACCAAAAGGAAAAACTTTGAAAAACTTCTTGTCCAAAACCACAGGCACTAAGGCTTTGATATTTGGTATGTAGCCTAGGAGTCACATGATTTACATAGACTTATACAAAAAACTGAAAATCTTCATGTAGCATGATCTAGTGGGCCTCTACCAAGATTATTCCCCTAAGGTCAAATATGGCACCGCCCAGGGGTGGGGGTCACGTGGTTTACATAAACCTATATATGAAAAACTTTGAAAATATTTGTGTCAAAAAGTCACAGGGCCTAGGACTTTGGTATTTTGTATGTAGCATTATCTAGTGGTCCTCTACCAAGAATGTTTGAATTATCTCCCTATGGGCAAATATGGTCCTGCACGCAGGGGCACATGTTTTATATAGACTTATATAGGGGAACACTTTGAAAATCTTCTTGTCCAAAACCACAAGGCCTACGGCTTTGGTATTTTGTATGTAGCATCTTCTAGTGGGTTCTACCAAGATTGTTCAAATTATCCACCCTAGGGTCAAATATGGCCCCGCCCTGGGGGTCATATGGTTTATATAGGCTCATATAGGGAAAACTTTAAAAATCTTATTGTCTAAAATCACAGGGGTTAGGACTTTGATATTTTGCAAATAGTATCTTCTCGTGGGTTTCTACCAAGCTTATTCAAATTATCTCCATAGCGTCAAATATGGCCCCGCCCTTGGGGTGGTCACATGTTTTATATAGATTTATATTGGGAAAATTATACAAAACCACATGGCCTAAGGCTTTGATATTTGGTATGTAGCATCGAGTATCAGTCCTCCCAAGATTGTTAATTATCCACCCTGGGGACAACACCTGATTTAAATAGACTTGTATAGGGAAACTATCTTTTAAACAATTCTTGTCTTAAACCATAAGGCAAAGAGCTTAGATATTTATCATATGGCATGCTCTAGTGGCTCTCTACCAAGATTTTTCAAACATAACCCTGGGGTCAATAAAGGCCATGCCCAGGTGGTCCCTTGTTTTACATAAAACTTATTTGTTTTTGAAGCAGTGGCAAAGAAATGTGGACCACAAGTATTATTTTTGATAAAGCTTCCAACACTTATTTTGAATGGTCTTATCCGTGACCTACTTCCTTGTTTTTGATGTTTTATACAGATCTAATACTTATTTTGAATAGTCTCAATAATGACATACTTACCTACTTTTTTTGTTTTCGAAGGTACTGTATAGAAATATATACCACATTTATAACTTTTGATACGGATTTCAATACTCATTTTTAAAATTCTTAACCATGACCTACTGACCTTCTTTTTTGTTTTTGAAGCTACCCTCAAAAACAAGAAGGTAGGTCACTATGTCATGATTGATACTATTTAAAATGAGTATTAAAATCTGTATAGAAATCAAAAACGAGGAAGTAGGTCAGTAGGTCACGAATAAGACCATGTGGTTCTCTACTCATTTAGCTTTTCTAGAATTCCATTCACTCTAAAAAATATTTATTTATTTTGTTGGGTTTAACGTCACATCGTCAATTATAGGTCATATGGCGACTTTCCTGCTTTGATGGTGAAGAAAGACCCAGGTGCCCCTCCGTGCATGATTTCATCATGAGCGGGTACCTGGGTAGAACCACCAATTTTCTGTAAGCCAGCTGGATGGCTTCTCTCATGAAGAATTAAATGCCCCGAGCGAGGCTCGAACCCATATTGTTGAGGGGCAAATCATTTGAAGTCAACGACGTAAACCATTCGGCCATGAACCCTCCCAAACAAACAAAAAGAACAGCATGATTTAGCTATTAAAATTGTAATAATTAGGATGAATATCCAAATGCGGCATGTTGCAAGCCGGACAACTGACATTCATTCACACATGTAGATAATACGGATTTTCTTAATATATCTATATTTCGACTGAAAATGTTTATACATGAGTCTATTTAATATAATGGTAATACAAATTAGTGAAATTTTGATATTTTTTCTTTACAGGTTGCCCGAGTCCTTGGCAGACATGTGTCAACAATGGCTAGCCTTCGACAGAGCTTTCAGCGCGCAGGCCGAGTTGACGATAACGCCGCACAGGATGCAGGAATCTTTACAAATCATCTTCGAGATTGTTCAAGACCGCAACATGCACTGCACTTCAAGGGCGACCAATGGCACGCATGCAAGACCCGTGAATCGAGAGATAGTCGTTGGCAGCTCCGAGAACAAGGAATAAGAGCGAGCTAGGCGACCATTCAGGGGATTTATTCCAACTCCACGTCAACGATACAGCGGGAGCGATGGTTGCGTGTGTTCAGACATTGAAATCTTTAAAGCTGAGTGTGTGTTTCAATGAGCCTTGTATATCGATGGTTCCCTGAATGATGTACTGTGTACCAGTGTTATTATCCCGACTTTTATAAAAAGATATAACTTGACTTGACTTTACTTGTGGTGGTATGTGCCGGAGTGTCGTTACTAATCAAGACAGACTATATACTTGTTCGCGAGAGCCGAATGCACCTAAGTACTAGCAGGAAAACTTGGTCCCTGACGCAATTCCGCACGTATGAACAGGTGGACGTGGCATGTAATTGCTGCAGTACAGAGCACTGGCCCATACCGCTCGTACGACACAGATATTGCTACAACAACAGAACATGCACAACTGCCTTTCCCGCCTAACTTACCGGATCTCAGTTTTATTGAACACCTGTGGGACGAACTGAACAGGCGTGTATGGAGTCGGCCCGCAGACTCTCGCAATCTCTGTGAACTGGAACAGGCCCTTGTGTAGGAATGGAGGAATATTCCCCATGGGTCATGTCGATGAGGCAGAGGTGAAAGCCTAAACTATATTCCCATGTGAGCATTACTTTTTGTTTGTCTCTGTAATTGTGTTATCCCCTATGAAGCGAGAAATGTTTAGTCTGTAACATCTTAACAATAACGAGTGAATTAAGAAAATTCCTCTAAATATTACACTATGTTCGCCTAAATATGATATGAAATCACATAATGTATCAGTCTTTCATGTTTAGGACATGTATTTTTTTTTAAGAATAAATTATCTAGTGCCCACTACATCTTATCCCGAGCGCACGACATCTTGTTTTGAGCGATCAACATCTTATCTCGTGCGCATGACATCTTATCTTGAGCGATCAACATCTTATCTCGTGCGCACGACATCTTATCTCGAGCGATCAACTTCTTATCTCATGCGATCAACATCTTATCTCGAGCGATCAACATCTTGTCTCGTGCGAACGACAACTTATCTCGAGCGATCAACATTTCATCTCGTGTGCACGAAATCTTATATTGAGCGATCAACATCTTTTCTCGTGCGTGCGACATCTTATCTCGAGCGATCAACATCTTTTCTCGAGCAATCAACATCTTATTCCGTGCGCACGACATCTTATCTTGAGCGATCAACATTTTATATTGAGCGATCAACATCTTATTTTGAGCGATCAACATATTATCTTGTGCGATCAACATCTTATCTCGTGCGCACGACATCTTATCTTGAGCGATCAACATCTTATCTCGTACGCACGACATCTTATCAATATAAGGCGCTTTGTTTGAATTCAGATCATTAGTAAAAATATACGGATGCCACCGTTTTTGTTTTTGTTTCGATTATACTGTTTCATATGTTTGCAGGATTATAAAATGTAAAAAGGCAGCAAAAAATCAGTGATGGTGCAAAGAAATAAATTTAAGTCCTTGACAAAAAAAAAAAGAAGAAAAGATTTAGTATGTAGGCTTCGCCTATTTATTAAAGAATTTCCTTGTTTTTCCTAAATTCATGCATGCAATTTTATAACTTTTCTGTGCGAATTTATCAGTCGAACTGCAATTTGTTGCTATTCTAACATGCAGAATGCATCACTGGTTATGTTCATTCGATCTTGAAGATAGGATGACCAGTTATGTGCACTGCTCTCCCAAATGATGTGATAAACTTATAAATGTACTGCGGGAAGTTTAAATAACGTGGCAATAGGCGGGACCCTAATTAACAACTTGTCCGTATGTTTTACTAATTAACTAAATACACACACACAAAAAATGCCTTAATATATGTAAATAAGATGTCGTGCGCACGAAATAAGATGTTGATCGCTCGAGATAAGATGTTGATCGTTCAAGATAAGATGTCGTGCGCACGAAATAAGATGTTGATCGCTCAAGATAAGATGTCGTTCGCACCAGAAAAGATGTTGATCGCTCAATATAATATTTTGATCGCTCAAGATAAGATGTTGATCGCTCGAGATAAGACGTCGTGCGCACGAAATTAGATGGTGATCGCTTGAGATAAGATGTTGATCGCTCAAGATAATATGTCGTGCGAACGAAATAAGATGTTGATCGCTCGAGATAAGATGTTGATCGCTCGAGATAAAATGTCGTACGCATGAGATAAGATGTGGATCGTTTGAGATAAGATGTTGATAGCTAGAGATAAGATGTCGTGCGCACGAAATAAGATGTTGATCGCTTGAGATAAGATGTTGATCGCTCAAGATAAGATATCGTGCGCACGAAATAAGATGTTCACCGCTCGAGATAAGATGTTGATTGCTCAAGATAAGATGTTGTGCGCACGAGATAAGATGTTGATCGTTCGAGATAAGATGTCGTGCGCACGAGATAAGATGTTGATCGCTCAAGATAAGATGTCGTGCGTTCGAGATATTTAAATCTTTAAAAAAAAATTGCATATCCTAAACATACCAACGTACTTCCAGATGTTGCAAACGTTTTTTTTCCAGCACATTTTTCATTCAGTGTTCAGTGGTCCACCGCGTATCTGTACTTGTTCATTGGTTTCGGTTGAATATTTTTTTGTTTCTGACGGGAAAATGTCCTAACCAATTTGTTCAATATGTACCCATTTACCGCACTGCGCGTTTCAGGTGAAATAAGTTAATTTATTTTCCCGTACATGACCGTGGCTCTTATAGTATACCAAGAGGTAGGGTATAATATGTACAGTGCTTTTTCTTCTATGGTTCCAGTGGTTAGAATATCACGGGCCAAAATACTGCTGGAAAGAGAAATATTTCTGCTACCAATATCTATGCATTAAAGTATGGGAAAATCTCTTAAATATGAGAAATTCAAAGAAAGCAATTTCAGGACTGTTAGATGCATGACTGTGTTATCCTGTATAGATGGATTACTTTTCAATTTCATTGATATGACATTGACAGGATTAGGATTGACAAACGTAGTTGTTTGAACCATTTCACATTATATACAAAATGTTTCCTGTGTGTACAGCGGATTTAGAACAAGCCTCTAACATGTTAACAAAAATAAACATAACGGATAATTTTGACAGGAGAGATTTTGCCTGTGTGCAACCGTTGAGACACTTGAGCCTACGACTTTTGCCAATATAGTTTAAAAAGAGTAGTTCAGCCTCTCATTTCTTGCAGGTGGATTTTTCACTGGAATATTTCTACATAGTGCATTTTAGCAGACAAAATTGCATAATATTTTTCAGTGTCCATATAGAGCATATACTGAAAGTAACACCGGAACCGGTTAAGTATTAGATGTGAAAACAAAAAATAAAATATGATACAGCAGCTGTTTATAAAGCTAAAACTCAGGAATCCTGATTGTCATCGATTGCGCTTGCGATATGACATGTTATGCAACAATGAGATAGTACACACAGCAATGCAAAACGAGGCTCGACAATGTGATACGACGGACGAAAATGTGACAGGATATTTGTTGCCTTATTGCATTGACTGAAATACCGTTTACTAAATGAAATTTATATTAACATTATCATTGTTACGTTTGTAGATGTGGAAAACACAAATGGAAATAAATTGCAATTTCATTACGAGTAGTCTGAAATAGTTTGTTTTATTAGTGGATTTTCCTAACATAATTATTTAAATGTACAGAAGTATCATTTACAATAGTTGGGAACTTGGAAGTGTGCATATTGTATCCGAATCTGCTATTAAACAAAACACCATTTTACTCATAAATAAAACATAATCAACTTACTATCCTTCTAGAATAATAGTTCCTATATTCAACATTTGAAAAGAAACAGAAAATCAAATTAAATGGATTTAACCCATTAAACTTACTTTTTAACAAAATCGTAAATTGCATGTTAACGTCGTCATGAAACAAATATCAGCTGATAAAATGATTATGGAATAATAAACAGATTTGCTGGAAAAGCTGTGGGATTTTACAAAGATAAAGAGATGAGAGAAATGGCGCGTAAACATGGTATCGAATGATGGTCGATTCAAAATGTCCCCTGTTGTTTTTGTCTGTAGACTTACTTCACTTACATTTATTTCCTTTTGCTGAAGCCACATGCCA
The DNA here is from genome assembly GCF_021730395.1 of Mercenaria mercenaria. Lineage (NCBI taxonomy): Eukaryota > Metazoa > Mollusca > Bivalvia > Venerida > Veneridae > Mercenaria > Mercenaria mercenaria. The sequence continues at coordinate 55,809 of NW_026463905.1, forward strand.
CATTTGAACTAGACATTTAGGAAACATCTTCATTATGAAATACTTGCATCAAAGAATTTATCATGGAAATTGATGTCATGCACAACAAGTACAGTAAAGTTTGGGTTTCGTTGTATTTAATCACAACCATTTACTTATGATGTTTATTCAGCACTCACAACATTCATCAAAGTATTGTAGCTTACTTGAAAATGGTCCTGTTGCAGCCATTATATTTTTGTAAGAAATAAGACCAGCTATTTAATATGGTTAAAGTGACAGGGATCTGTTTCTTATTGTGACCTGTGTGCGTTTTCTGAATAAGATTAATGGCATTATATTCAACTGGTTATTTAGGACTTTCATAGAACTAAGAACTTCCACAGACGAAAAAAAATGTTGTTTGAAATTCATGAATGCTTTAATCGATTTTGCTTTCTCCGTGTGAACGGTCGAGCCTTACAGATAAAAGATTATGTAAGATTTTCCGGAAGCTAAGACAACGTGCAGGGCATGAAATGGTTGCACGCACACTTCAAGCGAGCGAAATGGTTGCAAATTTACAAAATGGCGGATATTTGCTAAATTTTTGTATTTTTGTTTGTTTTGTTTTTCCGCCAGGTTAGTGGGTTTCTATAGTATTTTGAATTCTACGGATATATGCATTCATCAATTTTATGTACATGTAACACTAGGTTTTGCATTTCAGCGTCGTAGATTTCGAATCGTCGAAGTTATTGAATGTATAAAATGGCTATGTCTATGTTTTAATATTTCAACGGGATCGTTTCTTGTCGATTTTTTAGTTATAATGATCAAACTAATGGTTTTGTGGCCCTTAAACGAGACAAAACAACCAATTGTAAAGAATTTCATAAAAGTTTGGCTCTGCATGTTTCGTAGATGACTTTATACTCAAATAAATCTTGTCCAAACTCTTTTTTGTTGCAAACTTGTACTTTAAGCGATTTCGGACGAAAATCTTGACTTGGAAAATAGTGTCCAACTCCCGGAACATGTTGATAATATTATGTTGATTGTTGTACTTGTACAATTTTGTTTCCTGATCAGCCTTGTACAATTTGTGCACAATTACGCGGCCCTTTGATGTTTTAAAATAAAAATTTGTTTGATAAAAATCATGCCATATTTTGATTTAAAAATATTTAATTATCAAGTTATACATGACATATTGTTACGACTCAGGGGTGTTGCGGAGATGGGTAGGCTGGGCGTATTGTAGAACTCTGGGTAAACTTTACTCAAGTAGTCGAAAGGGCAAATAGGGTATAGCCAGGTTGATAACTACCTAAACCAGAGAGACTATAAGACTCAGGATAACAGTTAATGAAGTTTATTAATGAAAATATATCATACTCTGGAAAATACAGGTGAAGTCAACACATTAAACAAATGCATCTCACTGATAACAAATGTAATCACAAATTCTTCTTGATAATAAATGTATTCATCTATTGATGGTTAAATTCTGTCAGTATAATTACAAACTTATCAAATTAAGATTATGACTGTTCTGGCTTTCCATAGTTTACAGGTAGCGAAGCGAATTACAATGAACTTTAAAATGTTTTACAAAACAGTACTGTACAAAAAAAATGCAAGATTCAATATACATCTCCTTTAAGATTAATCTACTTATGACTCATCTGGCGTTCCATAACTTGTAAATATTGACGCGGATACAAAGACACTGTTCAGCAACAGAAATTCCTTCTATAAAATATAGTCACTTATATTCTCAGTACTTAAGACAAATCCATTAATTGTCTTTACTTTAAATAAGGAATGAATATACAAGTAAATACATCTGTGCAAATAAAACTTGTAGAAATGTTACTAAATGTTGTATCAAAAGGGGCTTTTATAGACCTGTGGCTTTTAATTAATATAAATTCTGATTGCAGAGCAACTATCTTACATCTATGTTCAGCATAATGTTCATTTTAATAAAAATCTATTTAAACAAGCCAAACGTGGTTTTAGGTCTGAAAGCTCGAGCTGAAGTGATTGCAGATGGCCAAAATCTGGCCCTTTTATAGTTTTCCAGAGAAAGTGACCCAAAAAAGTTACCAAAACAGTCAAAATGGGTTACTTTGGGTAAATTGACCAAATGGTTAGTGACCGACGGGTCACAGTGACCAATTTGTCACAGTGACCTAAAACGTTAAACTCTATGCTGAATACTGCCGTATCATAAAAATGGCGATTTTATGAAATGTTTACATGAAAATAACATCAAAATATACACCACTGGGTTAACTCTAACATGTTTAGGTGATTTAAACATCTTTGAAGATGACAACGATAATTTATGTTGCTTAGTAACGGTAAATAGTCCAACAATGCAATGCGAATTAGGATGCATATCCTGTCAGGAAATGTAACAATTCAGTGAGTTATCATGGAAATATTGCGATTTATGCAAAACTCAGACTTTACAAAAGGATGACACTTATCTTTAACAAACAATTAAATACTGTAGGTTAATTGTGCAAAGTCTATAATGATTCACGTGTAGGAAAATGTCACAAAATCTGGATTAAATGTGCACCAGCCGAAACGGATGTCTCTCGGTAAATGTAAACAGAGTTCGGATAAGATTAAAACGAACATGGGAGTGTATAATGTGTGATTGGTCGGTCATATTATGTAGATCAACACATATGTGTACAATTCTGTGTTTTGTTACTGACAGCTTGCAAGAAAAATGTCACGGAAACAGATCAAATCATAGCCAAGATCAATGACTGCACACAATTACAAGAAAATGGTAAGTCCCCATTGTTCGAGGCGTTACAATATAACATCCATACATATAACATCCATACAATACAACTATCAAGACAAGTGGATTGAACTGAACGGTGTTAGAGCTTACAGTTATTCTCTCCACTGTTAAACAGCGAAACTTTAAAATGACGACATATTATCTAAATACGTTACCGCCATAATTAGTTATATTTAGAGAAATGTGTAGAAAGAAATATCAACAACTGTTAACAATATATTGATGATTTGCTTCAACTATAAAGTATTAGTTTGAAAAATGAGACAAACAAGTAAGTGAAATATTGCCATGTAATACAAAGTCACCTACTACAAGGTGATTGATCTTCAATTGCAGTATGATATTTGTCAATGATCTACACAGTGTATATACAATACTGTATTATACATGGCCAGATGTTACAACAAACAATGTTTGAATTAAAATTTGGATATATCTACAGTTTAAATTTCAATTTCAAAAATATTTTGGTTTTGAATCGATGGGAAAATTTGAGAGAAAAATGTAAGAAATCATCATATTAAAAGGGAGTAATTCTGAAGAAATACCCAAACATTTTTAACTGCGTACATATGACAAGTGAGGATACTACCCATCTGGCTTATAGAAAGTTGAGGATTCTACCCAGGTGTTCGCTCGTGATGAAGTATTAGCACGGAGGGGCATCTAGGGTCTTGTTCCACCATCAGAAGCTGAAAAGTCACGATATAACCTATAACTGTGTCGGTGAGATGTTTAAGCCCAACAAAACCAAATCACAAATGTCTCCATCAGAAAAAAAATCTTCAAGCACCACAGCTTAAGGCATATTTTCACAAAATTTCATGTAACGTATATTGCAGAAGTATTATACACAGTACTAGATCTATATTCTCATTTTTTTTTTTTTAAATAAACCCATTTATAAAGATACCAAATTGTTGACTATAACATAAATCTTGCCATATCACCAAACATGCTGCTAATGTTTTAATTTGGAATAACAAAGCATAAAACTGAAATAGTTTCAGAATGTATTGCAAGTTGAAAATAAATCACTAATCTTTTCTTAAAATAATTCTATTACTGTGTTGCAAGATGAAATACTCAAATTGATGTCAATATTAGATATAAAGCATATTGATGAAATGATACGAATGTTTAAGTTAAATGTCCAACTCCAATTAAACTTGTATCGCAAATATCTACAGTGCATTGCAAGTCCAACATAAGTCAGACCTTTATTGCAATGAAGAAGACTAACATTCTGTGATAGATTTGTATGTTTCTTGTTTGTAAATGGGAAAAAGGGGTAAATTTCTCTAATATTTTCATAGACTATATATTATGAAATTCAACAGAAATAAACCTGAAAATGTCATCTGCTCTAAATATAGAATACCTTTTTTTTGGTTGGGTTTGACGTCGCACCGACACAATTTAGGTCATATAGCGACTTTCCAGCTTTGATGGTGGAGGAAGACCGCAGGTGCCCCTCCGTGCATTATTTCATCACGAGCGGGCACCTGGATGGAACTACCGACCTTCCGTAAGCCAGCTGGATGGCTATCTATAGAATACTTAAATCAAAATAGAATACTTAAATCTAAACAAGTGATTTATGTGATAATGAGATAAAGTTAATGGACATACGTAGTATGCGTTCAACACAAAAAGCAAATTCTATCCGACGAGAATTTTGCTCAACATAACAGGCGATAATGGTTTCTATCTGTCTCTATGAGAGGTTTTTCGTGAAAGTCGTTATTTATACGTAAACGGGTACCTGCCTTAACTGTTAAAACTGAGTAAGGCTCTTGGGCGTCGTCGGTATCAAACACACTCACTGATATATTTCCTTTCTCAGTTCTAATAGATCTTTTTTGGTACGGTGCCAAGTGAAACAAAGTGTTCCTTCCGCAAGGATGAGTCAACATTATTTTCAACGGTGCATGGTAAGAGTTTTCTATTTTTGTGGAAGAGTTGCCCATTTTATAGTTTATTGACAACCACTTTACTAGTCGAAATACGATCCTGGCCTGAAAATAAAACATTAAGCGGTGGTACTTATGACAATGAGTAAGACGTCATTTGTTTCTCACTACTGATATATATACACACATGTTACATCTCCATTTGCCTATGAAATATATATAGGTCTGTTGCTAATTCTGTAGGTGCCCTACAACATATTTCTACTACACATACCCAGAACATTTTGTTTGAATACTTCATAATGTCGGCAATAAAGTATCATTTTTAAATTGATATGTTGGTTTGTTAGCTGCCTGATCATTTTTCAGAAAATCTGGAATATCAAAACTTTCCTAGTTATTAGAGAGTCAAGATATGATATTTGCACCGTGTGTATATTGCAGCTGTAACAAATCTCAATTATTTGATAAAACTTGATATTTTGCTTGCTAATCAAAGATGTAAGTTAACAGTTACCACAGTGCAAGTAGGCATACAAGTAATACTAAAATTATGAGTAGTGTATTATCTTTAAAAAAGAAAAATGAAATATATTATCAGAATACTTATATATAATTATATTATGCTATGCGTAGGATCACATCACAAACATTTAAATGATAGTATTTGATATATACCAAATACTTTCATTCAGTTTTAATATATCATGATATTTCCATACCTTGGTTTACTGACAATACTCTGACAACATTATAGCAACATTGTTTATTAACAAAATAATAACATTACAACGCAGATGATTCTTTGTAGCATCTGTTATACTTATATACATCGGCATTATTTAGACCAACATTTGCTTACAAAGGATCTCCTATAGGCAATAGTTTTACTTAGATATTACAAAAACAGTAAAGTTTCAAAGTTGGCGACTCCGATTCTGACCACAGAGAATCGATTCCAGTCGCTGATTTTATTGAAAAAAAAAAGCTTTCAAGACCTTTTCAGATACCATTCGCAGTTAAGCGTACATACCTTTACGCTTTTATCATGGCTTATTATTTCAAAACATATTCTCTTGCTAAAAGGGCAGTTCATTTTGCAAGATGACAATAATTAAAGAATTTCATTGTTCTGGCAGTATAGCAACAGACGCCTGAATATATTTCGGATTCTACATGAAGCCCGAATGCTGGGGATTGAGTCCTGTTAAGAAAAACATTGATACTACTAGGGTTATTTTCGAATTCTGTTTTAAAGCGTACACTTATGAAGGTACCACAACCACTTGTTTTTAATTGTGAACGGTTTTTAGATTTTATTTGACAAGCAATTATTAATTCTACAGTACAAAATAGTGAATATAATTCATAAAAGGTGAAAGAACTAATTCCAGATCAGTCAGGAATGTCCCCAACATATTTTCTATGTCAAATTTGACAATGCGTCTTGAACGACTTGAATCACAGCTCTTTGGCCGTAGAGAACAGGTGAATTCCATTAAGTTTTCCATTTTGTCCAAACGTTCCTCCCGGAGTGCCAGTCTGGACCATGATGTTCAAAATTAAACAGACAGTTAAGCTAATGGTTGGTCAACCTTTAAGGCTATATGTAGGCATTTTAGAAGACTTTGAAAAAAAGAGTGTATGAGTTACGGACTATGAATAATAAGCCTTCGCAGTATAATAACATAATAATAATAATAACAATAATAAACTATACTAGTCTTTCACATGAAGACAAATATTGTAAATCAAATTTAAACAGCCGGTTAAAACTTCAAACAACTGGGCCCTGACTGCACGGCATTTGCTAAAGTGTGCACACTACAGCAGCTGTATCATAAAACTCTTCAACAAAAGTAATAAAAGTAGTCATGTAATGATATGAAGGTCTTAATATTGATTAAAAAAGACTGTTTTGGTCTTCCGAAATCGATTCCTTCCGACCAATCGAATTCGAGAGATGAGAAGCGGGCTGATTGATCGATTCTGCTTCTGCCGCTTATTCTCATCACTAGTAAAGCATACATTTTGCAATTAAGTACATGTAGTAACCTTTGATATCAGTGTCTTTAAACGTCTTTTCCACTTCAACTTCTTCAATTTTCTACTTTTATTTCAATGCTAATGTATATAGATACAAATTCACAACAAAGCATCACGATAAAGATAACATTTCAGACAGCTCTTGGTAAGTTGAACTGTTCAGAATATGTACCTCCGACCTCTTGTGCTGAGAATTAAAAGACAAATGAAAATTAACGTACATATTCATTGAATGAAACAATACTTTCATTTACATTATTCATTTATTTTGTAAGAGTTTTCTGATGGAATAGCAATACGTTTTAGGCAGTTATAAAATGTCTTACATAATGACCATTTTCATTTTCTTGGCAAATTCTTATAATTACTTAGAAAGTAAAATTATACCGCTTGAGCTGATTGCCACTATATCTAACATTACCATCAATCAAAATATATACTTTAATTTTTGAAGATGCCCAATGCCCATCTTTACGAAATCATTTGGTCTTTAGTTATTTACATATATAATAAAATGTCCTTATCAAATATATTTAACTTTACTTATATATTAATCAGCTGTGAATGAAATGCTATATTCATTAAGAAATGTCGTACAATGCTTTAACAATTAAAACATTCAGTTTTTAGGGGAAGTACACATTTAAACTGTTGTTTGCAATACATGCATTACGTGAAAACTGAAACATATATAGTACTGTTAATGTACGGATAACGCATGTTTTTTCGTGTTATAATATCTGCAGATTCCCGAGGGATTGGTTGGTACCCGAGCCCGTTAGGGCGAGGGTACCAACGTATCACGAGGGATTCTGTAAATGTTATAACACGAAATGAACATGCGCTAACGCTATTCTAGCATAAAACGCGTAAAAACTAATAAATGGATACAATGTCTCTCAACGTTATTAATTTTCCACGAAATGCGCGGGAATGTCTGAGTTGTTTTTTACGTTGACGTCATTTCGTTTTGAATTATCCGTTTTGGGGACAAATGACGTTTACGCTTTGCCACGGAACGCGCATATATAAAAAGGTGTTATAACAGCACGCGAGCGCGAGAATCTCTCTGTTAACACACGTTTTCTGTCCTGTTAAAACAACCCAAAAGTGACAAGAACATGCTTGAATAATTTAAAACATAAACATGTTGATTTTATGTTGAAATAACCTATATGTAGAAATTTTACATATTAATCCTGCGCGGTAACACAACGATAGCATGTTTGATAGTTATGTTTTTTCTTCGTTAAAACGTTTCAATACAAAGAATTTTGTATAACATTAGTTCTAATATATTTATTCCTAAGAGAACATTACAGATTTGTACAATTACAACAACAAATTAACATGATATTAAGGAAGGATAAGAATGAAAGACAATGTCTTATAGAATTCTTCTTCTTAAGCGGACAATACGGTTTGTATGTGAATAAAGGAGTCCGAGAGCGTTATGTTATACTCGAAGTTGGAATACATGTCTCTGTATATTAAAATATAATATGGACTTTTTAGAGAAAAAAAAAACTATAGAGAATACAGAACAGCGTTTAGTCGTAAAGAGTAAGGTAATTTGAAAATGGAAGAGCAAAGAAAGGTAGAGGGGACACTGTCTTGTAAGAAAAAAAAGGTTTCGTGAAAAATCTTTTTCTGTCAGTAATGTAGTTCTGAGCATGCAAGGATATTATATTATCTTGCCTCCTACAAGTTTCTTGCATTTCTATTGGTCAATAGACGTCACGTGGAGACAGGATATATTCCATATCCTGCTAGTACATTTCAGATATGAATTTTGATTAAAACAAAATGGCTGCCACAATGCTGGTTTAATTGAATCAAGTCAGATTATTTATTAGCTCCAGCGATAGTATCGTTTCCGAGAGTAAATTTAGTGTTTTCTTGCTGATTTTATTCGACTTAAATTGAAGCTCATGAAGTGTGACAAAAGTTAGCCATAAAAGCGGAATAACTCTGTATGGGATACACGGACGTTGAAATCTTGTTTTAAGTTAAATCATCGTCAAATAAAGGAATTGACATATTTGTTCTTCAGCAGTTTTGTTGCAGGATCATTTAATCTACGTGCAAGATAAATGATTTAACAGGGAACGGGATGAAAGTCGAAGTATCAAGACATTTGTGACATCGTAAAATCTGGTGATTTTCGAAGGGATGGAACAAAAAGTTTTTTAGTGTTTCTGATCTAAACCAGTTCATAACCTGTGTAAATGAGCTTCTGTGTTTTGTGATTTAATCAAAATACAGGTCATTGTGCATTTTATGGCTGGTGTAAATCAACTATAAACAAAATATGATGACCAAACAAATGATTGCAGGATTCCAGTCTGCACTGTAAGTAGCTTTGTTAATTTACAAAACGTGTTGATAATTCCCTGTAAGTAAAGGGTAGTCGGCAAGATAAAATCGTTACACAGCTTGTTGGTGACAGGATACGGGATATACGCTTCCTCGACAGCGTATATCCCATATCCTGTCACCAACAAGCAGTGTAACTAATAGTATTGTCCTGGTCAGAAAGGGATGGGTTTCCAAAAGCACTATGTTGAGGTCGATCTAATAATTTTGTACATTATGAAGAAAGACATTGCACCAGGCAGTGTATTATCTACATTCGAAAAAGATATAAAAGTTTTATTCATTTTTTCCTTACATGCATAATATAAGGGTGAGGTAGAAATATTTTTCAATAACAGGTGTTTGATGAGAGAAATGCATTTAGTGCGAAGTCGTGTGCGTAGATTATTGAGTTCCCTGCTACCAACGTAGTAATATAATATTTTTTTTTTTATTTTTTGCATTTATTCGACTTTTAAAGGCAGACAAAGTTGAGCAATTGCGGGACATCTACTTGTAGTTGATTCCAGTGAATGACTGAAGGTAGAAAGGAGTTATAACATAAAGCAGATTATGCGTATATACTCAGTTCCAAAAGAAAGTGTGCACTTATTAAGTTTAAATATTTCAAAAAATTCCCCGACGTTTTTGTTTCATTTATTTTCATACACTAACTCTCAGGTATAACTCAAAATCTAAAATGCACACCAATTTGTTTACGAACTGATTTAAATTTTTGTACCAAACATTATAAGTTTTCATGAAAATAACCGAGACAAAATAACAGGAAACTAAGTGCACACTTTCTTTTGGAACTGAGTGTATACTCTTCATGTCGTTAGAATTCTAAATGGGTATCATGAGTTGCCAGCTTCAGTAATCAAAAATGAAAGATAATCATGTGTTTGATTTACCTGCATTTTATAAAATAAAAAACAAGTTTATGCTTATATCTTCTGTCTGATAAAGGTTCCCAATAAATTTCCTGATGTAGATTTTCAAATGAAATGAGCTTTGTTGCTCCAGAAGCAGTGCGTGCACACTCGTTTTGTATTTTGTCAAATTGTTCGAATTCGTACTGAGCACAATTACTAAAAACAACGTCAGCATACTCAAATATCATTCGAATGAATGACATGTATATTATAGTTTCTAGGGATTTACGGTCTAAAGAGTACTTTAATTTGCGCATGACATTGATCTGTTTCCAAGCCTTATCTGTGATATAGTCGATATTTTTTTGAAATGTACACTCACTGGATGGAAAAACACTAAGGTGCTTATGTTAAAGTACCACTGGTATGTGTTGGTTGAACATTTGAAGAGGTGGATGTTGTACACGGTTACATTTTCTAGTTACAAGAAGAGATTCAGATTGTCGGCCCAGAACGAGATTGTCTGGATATCAGACTGGAGAAGTGTTGCGGCTGAGTCGGGTTGTTCTACTATTACATAACTTTTAGGCTAGTTTCATCTGCAAAGAGATTTATACAAGGTCGTATTTCATGTACAATGTCATGAATAAAGATGAGAAATAGCAGAGGACCCAAGATTGACCCTAGTGGAACCACTGCTTTGACATGGGCCATGATGACTGGGTGCCTGGAAGAATATCCCTTTGATGCTTCTCAGAGAGATAACTCCGAAACAAAGAGAGCAAAGATCCAGTAATACCTACATGTTCCAGTGTAGATAGAAGACCTTTGTGCTATACTTTGTCAAAGGTTTTACTTATGTCAAAGAAAACAATATGAACTTCCAACCCATCGTCAAGAGCTTTGCAAAGTGTGTTGTAAATAAGGACCAGTTGATTGACAGTAGAGTCACCAGGAATAAATGCAGATTGAACTGCAGTTAGAAAGTTAACATCTTGAAGATAGTTAAAGACATGCTTAAATACCAGACGTTCGAACACCTTTTCAGCTGTATTTAAAAAAAATAAGAAATTGGCCGATAGTTACTATGAAGTGATGCATATCATTTCTTGTGAATAGCACTTGCATGGGCCTTTTTCCAAATGTACGAGTTTGTAAAGGTGTATTAAATAATTTGCAAAGAGAGAAGGAAAGCGCAAGTGAAATTTCACGTAGGAGTCTGTTATTGATACCATCAGCGCACCCCCCCCCCCCCCCACCCCCGCTGCCTTGTCAACTTGTAAAGATTCGAGGACATCTTCGATTTCGACTAGGTGTAGTATTTGATCGGATAGAAAAGTCAAGGAGCTTGGAGGGCCAAGGTCTGGGGCCTCTCTTGTCGTCGTCAATGTTCGTCTGCTGTACGAACTAATCATTAAGAAGATTTGTCCCCCCCCCCCCCCTCTCCCCGCTGCCTTGTCAACTTGTAAAGATTCGAGGATATCTTCGATTTCGACTACATGTAGTATTTGATCGGATAGAAAGGTCAAGGAGCTGGGAGGGCCAAGGTCTGGGGCCTCTCTTGTCGTCGCCAATGTTCGTCTGCTGTACGAAGTAATCATTAAGAAGATTTGCCTTATCAAGGTCAGAGTATGTTGTTTGATTTGTGTTAGAAGCCTGAAGTGGGGGCTGGTTTAGAAATAAATGATACCACGTTTCAGTTTGTCAGAAAGTTTAAGAAAGTAATTCGATTTGGCCTCGCGTATCATTAAAATTGTTTTGTTTCGAGCTGTTCTAAATTCTTGCCACTGATGTTGTGTTGGTGTTCTTCTGGCCTTTCTGTATAGTCGTTGCGCTTACGAATGTTTCTTCGTTTGTCATTTGACATCCATGGTACATCAAGGGATCTTACCTAAGTAGACTTGTGAGGAATTTTTTGTTTTACTAGTTTAGAAATATTTGAAATTACATTATTGGCATATTTGTTGATATCTATATCAATGCAGTTACCCCATGGATGATTTTTAACAGAATCTCACAAGCTATTTTAGTCGCCGCGGTCGTATTTGTAGTTGTTTCTGACGCTATTTATTTGACGTCTGTTTGACATCTGATAATTTGCGGCGTTCATTAAATTCATATATCTGTTAATACTTCCGTTTCCACCGAAACGTTAACTGAACTGAACGTTAACTGTGGACATTAATTAATCATTCTGAAAAGATTTGATGAGTAAGAGACCATATTCGGTAACTAAATACTGTTAATTTATTTAAAGCGTTATTTATTGAACTCGAAGTTATGATATTGAATTTGATAAATAACATAGAATGAATATGTATACTTTAAGTTTTATTTTCTGCATGATTGGATAGTGCAACCTTTGCTGATGTGAAATATGTTTCAAAAGTGCATCTGTTGTTTATATGAGTATATATATATTTGGTGAACATTGTATGAATGTTGTCTGTATTTTTGATTTGCAGAGAATCGCTATAGCTAGAAAATAAAGGCGCATCTCTCGTTTAGTCACAAATTTGATCCAAGTCCAAGAACAATTGTCGAATGATTGAATGCTCAAATCCAGAGGCTGATGTAAATCCACTGAAGAAACATTGACGATACCATTGAATACAACATTACAGACTCTGAAAATAAAAACCTTTTAAGGACTTAAGCGGTCGAGGTCAACACAATGTGCGCAACTGGTGAAACTTTACAAGGAGTTGGAGCAATACATGACTTCTCATAATGATGATCTTTTTGAAAACTTAATTGTAAATTCAACGCTTTCAAGAACATACATTTAGAGTGTCTAGACTTATGTGGCGAACCCACCGATTGTGAAAATATGGAACAATCCTATGAGTGTTACAATAATAATTACAGAGTTTCAGGAAGAATATGAACAATGGAAGTCACCGAACCGATATACTGAAAATGACGAAATTTCTAGCAACACATCATTAACGTGTAAGACGAGACTTGCGAGTTCCAAAGCTATACGTTTGATTGCTGAATAGAAGTTGAATTCTCTTAGAAAAAAACTCGAGCTTGAGCGGGCGCGCAGAGAAATAGAAATTCAACAGCATGAACTTGAATATCAGTGTTAATTCGAGCAAGCGCGTAATGAAGAGTAGGTCTGTCACGAGGCATTGGAAGAAGAAACTGGTAAGCACGTGCTAAATTCGTCATATATGAAGCAGACGAGAGTAAATTATTTCACTTCCGGTCACGAATAGTCTGATAAAAATACGGTAAGTACACACGACGACTTTGTAATTATAAACACACCCAACAACTCTCATTTGATAACGGAGCAACGTAAGAATGGATCAATGAAT
>NW_026463906.1:0-69921 GCF_021730395.1 Mercenaria mercenaria
CAGAAAGTGCATCCATCTGAGAATGTAGACCCGAGCGTTTTGAAAAATACAGACACTAGCGTAGAAGCAGCTTTTCAGTTGCTTGCAAATACGTTACAAGATGGATTCAACTTACCAAAGCCGGAGCTCCTGAGATTCAGCGGTTCAACATTGGAATACTGTAAATTTGTGAATAATTTCGAAAAAAACATTGAATGTAGAGTTCGTGATAACAAATTACGACTTAGTTTCTTGATACAATACTGCGACGGAGAAGCAAAGAGTGCTAAAGAAGATTGTGTATTACTGAGTCCCAGTGAAGGTTATTAACGAGCAAGAGACATTTTGTACTCACGGTACGGTAGGCCAAATAACATTGCTAGAACTTATGTAGATAAACTTGTTAATGATTGCTTAAAGGCGTCTTATACTGATGCTCTTTCTGAATAAATACTTGAAATGAGAAAATGTGAAATTACTTTGTCTTAGTTAGGATTTAACTCAGACATTGATAACACAGACAACTTACGTCGCATTGTGAGACGTTTGCATATGCACGTCCGCGGTAAATGGGTAGATATTGCACACTCAATTACTGAATCTGGTAAGAAACTGGGCTTTTCAGATCTTGTGAAATTCGTAGAAGAAAAGGCTCGAATCGCCAGTTCCCTGTATGGCTTTGACCTTGCAAATGACAAGAGTCATGGTAAGATTTTTGAAGATCGAGCCTTTAAGTCAAAGCTAAGTTCTGCACCTCGTAGAAATAATGCTGTCAGTTTTGCTACAAATAGTGCCGTAAGCAGTCTTATGTATAAGCAGTCATGTAAGTGCTATTGTTGTTCAGGTAGTTGTAAAGATTTAGCTTCATGTACAAAATATACAGCCATGAATTTAAATGACATGGAACAGTCTGTATAAAAGAACAGACTTTGTTTCAATTGTTAAAAGGGTAAACATTTTTCTAAAGTTTGTCGAAAATCTACTGGGTGCAATGTAGCAGAGTGTAAATCTAGACACCACTTTCTTTTATATAGTTGGGAAGATGGTAAATCTGATTACACAGATCAACAGTCCGTCGTAAATTGCGCAACTAAAAGCGGATGTTATGTGAAGAACTGTTAAGGTATAACATCAGGTGTTTGAAGCTCAATCAGTAAAACTATATGTGCGGGTTAGATCTCTTGAAGAGATCGTATATCTCTGAAAGAGATCCAAGTTAACAACTTCACGCTTCAGTTCGATTTTATGAATGGTAATTTTGAAGGTAAATGATAACGGATTGCTGTTAGTTAAACACCATTTGAAAGACGAAATTTTAATTTTCAAAAGTACTTACATTACGGGTCATAATTCTATATAAAGGACCATGTATGATAAGGCACGGGTTTAGCCCCCAAATTTTGAAGAAAATGAAATTAAAAATACATCTCAACGTTATGAATTATTTGAAACATAAAGGATTAATCTTGCATGTTTTGAAGTAAAAATGTAACAGTTTTGCGTTAAAAGTCATGATCCATGGTCTAGTTTCATGTCATCAACACAGATTTTGTACATTTTTAGACATTGTCATGCACTTTATCACAAAAATACGATACGAGCGCAGGGGAGAATAATTTTAGTTTTTGGATATGTTTTGAGGATTACAAAATCACGAAGAATGATACATGAGAAAATATTGTTCTAATGTGCGCTCATAGTAAATTTCGAACAAATATTGTATTTTTATCGGAAAATTTTACTCTAAAAATAGCCATTTGAAGGGACAAAGCTCTTGAGCTTGGCGTAAAGGTAAGAAAAAACAAGTGTGACGTCATGCGGAAAAATTAGCTCTCGATGATAATTAAACAGAGTAAATTGGTCTACGTATATATTCGCCAGTCGGCTCTAATTTTGGTGAATAAGCGAGTGATGGGCAGTAGGTCAATCAGCTGATCATAATAGAATAGAATAGAATAAAATCAAATAGAATATTCTATTAAGCCAATCAAGGGTCATAAGTGTAAAATAATCAAAGATTATTTTATTTGTTTTCAATTGTTATATAAGGTTAGACAGTACACCAGCTACACATCTGTCAAGTTGATATATGATGCATTTTTGTGATTGTTTATTATAAAAAACACACACGTTTTATACGTCAAATTGTAAGACAGTACATATATATGATGTTAGAGAATTGCTATATATTTGCTGTTTTAGATATATTCGGGAGAGAAGGGTCTAGGAGAGACCAGGTACATGAGACCTAGTAATGGGTCTCGTAGATATTAAGTTAGGTTTTAAATATGACACTTGTTAAGACTGAATTAGGAAAGTTATGTACGAAATATCCTACCGTGTAAATAAACATCAAAAACGTTCAGACTCGTGTTTGTGTTACGTTACATATATAATGACATGTATAATCAGAATTATAAAACATACAGGGAGGACATAATTGACAAAAATATAAATAAGGACACGAAGGCAAATAAAGCTCCATTCGTATTCTTACGACACAATTAACATAAGCTTATGACAATGAAAAAAGAAGACAAGAAACAATTACTGAGATTGAAGTTAATTCCACAGTAAACTATGACCTTCATTCATTGTTGGTGCTACATGATCTGACTAGTAAGCTAGCATGAGAGTTCTGTTATTATACATATCATGTATATATATAGAAAATATGAATAAAAGCCAGCATCTTCAGAGGACATTAACCATATACATTTTTGTTCATTATTTAACAAAGAAAAGTTTCTATGTGGACCAATCCGTTTCTAGATGATACCTCAAGTACGCTTGGGTTTAGGATCATGAAAGTTGACAGTTAGGTTTGTCGTAGCAAGCAGATGACCCTTATTGATTTTGAGATTAGTAGGTTAAAGGTCAAGGTCACAGTTACCTGGAACATTTAAACGGTTTGCGGATGATAACTCAAGAACGCTTTGGCCTACGATCATGAAAGTTGATAGTTATGTTGGTCATGACCAGCAAATGACTCCTGTTGATTTTGAGATCAGAGGGCAAGGTCACAGTGACCCAGAACAGTTGAACTGTTTCTGGGTGATAACTCAAAAGTACTTGGGCCTAGGATAATCAAAGTTGATAGGGAGGTTGGTCGTGCAGATGACCCCTATTGACTTGAGGTCAGTAGATCAAATGTTAAGGTCATACCCGGAAGAGTTAAACCGTTTCTGGCCGATAACTTGAGAATGCTTAGGCCTAGGATCAGGAAACTTAATAGTGTGGTTGATCATGACCAGCTAATAACCCCTGTTGATTTGAGGTCAATAGATCAAAGTCAAGGTCACACTGACCTAGAACAATAGAACTTTTGTGTAGAGTGACAAAATAATTTCTTAAATGGAACTCTATCATAAAGGTATTGAATGGACTCCATGATCTAAAAGGATCAGAAAATATATCAACACTAATTCCAAGTAAGGGGAGCGTTTTTATAGCCGTAACACGGCACTTAAAAACTGCTGTTGTGCTAGTTAATATAATCTGTAAGAAGATCCCTTGGAAACTTAGAATGCAACCAAGCAGAGTAATAGCAGACTCGGTTTAACTGAGTCTGTGACATAAAGTGTACTGTTAAGCTGAAGTGGGTACAGCATAAGTATTTAAAATTTACTTGATCTTATTGCGATATACTGTTTGATCCTCCGATTACGTGATACGATTTGCGTTAATTTTGACTTCATTTTGGAAGACCCAGAAAGAAGCTATACACTAGATATCATTTCCTAATTACTCCATCAGCAAATAAAACCAAACTCAAAGTTTCAAAACTTTGCGTGTCCTAAATTGATTAAATTTACAATGGAAAATATGCTATCATAATTTGTTTGCAGCAAGCTATGACTTTTTTAACTAAAAGGTTCATGTTACAGACCTTAAGGTTATGAAATTATTGCTGTATGTTGTGAAAGGTATTGTCTTATATTCAAAGAGAAATCATGCAAAACTTTCCTAACGGAAAAGGTTGATCAAACTGCAAAAACAACAAAGTACAATTTAAATTAAGTTACAGTGGGCACAAAATAATCTTAACATTTATCGTCCCTTTACGGTATATGTTTTGCAATTTAGAGGGCAAAATATCATTTCTCTGTACATCTGCATTACCCAAAAACTGTTAATCTTGTTGAAATAGAAGAAAAGACAATTTCAAAAGATATCGTTTGGTAAAGTTATGTTACGTTTTGATAATCCATCATATGATCATCACAAATAAACGTTAGTGACATGCAAACAAAACATTAAACAAAACTGGATGACATTAAATGTAAAAAGGAATGTGTTGCTTTGTTTTAAATTGAAGTTAAAATTGCTGAAGTTTGCTGAAGGTAAGAATCTATTTACCTAAGTTTTGTTTGAAAATCAGATAACAAGAAAAGGATTTTATCATTATTTTTCATCAGAAAGAGTCTCCACTTAAACATATTTTTCACGCAATTTCGCATCTTGCAGACAATTACATTTGTAGATATTCGTTTGTCATCAGCTTGCAAATCTTAACAAACAGGAAAATAATAAAAGGGCTGCATTCTTTTATAACGAACGTCACGACATTCTCAACTCATAGGTCTTTCCCCGTAAAATGGTTTGGTGTCACTCTTAATTAGGGTTTTGGAGCGCACATTGACACGTTAACTGCTACTACTGCTGCTACTGCCAACTTCACGCCGATGACAATTTTCGGCGACGCCGTCTAAATTCGTTTTCGTTACCTATGCCACGTGACTTCAGTTTGCAAATCAAACTACTTGATAACGCATTATAGATAATTTATCAAAATGGAAGATTTATGCAACATTCTGCCTGATTGGACGAGAGTGTCAATTTCTTTCACTCTGTTGATTGTGCTACGCTGAGTGAAATGTAGACAAAGCGTTTATCCTGTTCACAGTTTTAAAGCTAACTTTGGCTCAGTATATTTAGCAAGAATATTGATATATCTCAAAATGATAAGTAAGTTTAATAAATATGATAAAAACCTGTTCAAATACCAACATATATCAAATTAAAGAAAGAGCTGAATACGGTCTGCGTATCACATGAATAAGGGTGTGATAAGAGTCTTTTATGTAAAGAAGTGCTTTTTAAAAGATTTTCCTTGTTACAATTGTATATGAAAAGGTTTCTTGCTTTTGTGACTTATTCAGATTGCATATTAAAATGAGTACTTGTTTGCTTTGATATATTTGTTATAAATTATTTAACTGATTTATTATATATGAATATTTTTCTTTAGTATGGTATGCAAATATTGAACTCAGTTGAAATCTGTTTTATTATATATATACTATATAATGACTGAATCTCATTACACTGAAATAAAGGTACGCTGCATACAGTTTATCTATGTGATATGACTACGGTCAAACTTTGCTTATGAAACAGAAAAATTTCGAAATAATTACAATTGTATCTTTTGCTTGACCTTCACTTTTTTATAGGTGTGACGTCATTGTCCAAAGATTCATGAATAGCGAATATGCATTTGTTAAAGCGGGATCAGTTGGCCTATTTTAGAAATAAATAAAAATAATAAATAAAAAAATCCTTTAATTGATTTTTTCTCATGTATTCTAATCAAACTTGATTTGTAGCATCTTTATTAGGTCCGCAGCCAACTTTGTTCAGCTGGGACATTTAACCCCTTTTAGGGGCTGGTAGAGCTAAAACTAGAAATGCCTTTATATAGCGTCTCATGAACAGCTTGGTGGATCTTTGTCATACTTGGTCTGGAGCATCATTATAAGGTCCTCTTCTAAATTTATTTATATAGGAACTTGGGCCCTATTAGGGACCACTATAGCTGAAAGTAGATATGCCTTTCTTCGCATTAACCACTAAAATGTAATGGATTTTTATCAAACTCGATGTGTAACAATATCGTAAGGTCTCCTGCTATTTTGTTACAAATGGGGATAGGGACCAACTGAGCTAAAAATATAAACACGTTTAATGACCTCTTCTCATGAACCGCTTCATGAATCTTCATCAAACGACTGCTGTAATTATTCGTCTAAGGATAAACGAAACAAAATTGCAACCCTACGAAACCTTTGCGAAAAATTAAAAGAGAACCATTTAAATTGTTAAAGTGCGGTGTTTAGTTTTGCAATTTGAAAAATGTTAGATGAAAGATGAATGTTACATGAAAAATTCATAAACTTCTTTCCTTATTACAATTCGCCGACCATCATTTTTAAAGATATTTCTTTGTTAGTTTTGTTACACGACAGGTAAAAAGTTTCAGCACGTCAGCGACGTTTCGCGATAAATCATCGCGAATCAGTCAAAATCGATCATGTAAAGCTTGACTAATAAGGAACATTATAATTTCCTGATACATCCGATTACAGAAATAAATCTATATTAATCACAATCATGCAATATCGTCTTTATTCATTTTAGCAAGTACATTTCTTAGATACTGTTTGAGCATAAAATGGGCGTGATTGGCTGAAATCACTCCCGGTAGTAATTGCGCATGCTCAGCAAATAAATAAATGAAAGAAATCTAAAGTTCGATTTGAAATTGTGACTTATTTCCAAACTCTCCAATGCACCATGGAAAATATAATTTTAAAGTATTTGTAAAACCTGTATTTCGAAGCTGACAATTGCACTTTCAAAGTCATTACAGGATCCCTCTTCATCACTTTTATCTTACATTTTGTCGTGTTGTTACCAATGAAACATCAAAGGAAAACAAAAAACCCCAGACCATTGGTGAAGTGGTAAAAACAGTTTGGTACCAAAATACCAACTTTTCTACTTCGGAGCAATCGACTTCGGTCCCAACTGTTGACTTTCCGAATTAAATTAGACCCTATATTTAACCAAGTATATATATATATATAACACCACATATAGATAACTAAAGAATTATATGATGAAAAGGGCAAAGAAATTGAGCTCAGACTCGTCATTTTTGAAAAAATATATTCATGGACATTCCGTTATTATGGTAACGAGTCGTTTAATGTATCATAGTTTGGATTATTCAAGTGGTAATTGAAAATAGAAGAAATATAAAACGGTTCAAACCACTCTACATGTCTTAATTTCGAAAAAAAATCAAAGAAAACCATGTTTTCCATTACAAATGAATGATTTGAGTAGGGAAGTGTTATCTCCCTTAATTCCTGCACTATTTCAAATATTATACGGCAGTTTTCTAATTTTATAAAAAATTGTACACTATGGTAATGATTATTTATCGTGACAATTTTTACTTCCGGTAAACACAATCTCCACTTTTTTATTTTCTTTACGTATACCCCCTAATCAAGCAAATATTTACAAACACACAGACACGTATAGATAAATTATTATTTTATGAATTTAATGGAGTATTTGAGAAATTTGGCAACTGAAATGAGAAAATACATACATTTGCCAAGTTAATGATACATATTTAAACAGAATTGGAATGGGGGCCCAAAACACCCGTTATCATACATGGTCCTTTACATATTTTAAAAAATTATAAAATATACATGAGCAGTTTTGGTATTCGACTATTCCGCGCTCAGCTTCAGGTTTGTCAGGAGTGAATTATCCGTTGGTATTGCTTAGCAACAATTTAAGAATCTTTGCATTATAGGCGAAAAAGGTAACTGTTCAGTCGATTTAAACATACGAAGTGGGAAGTGTCATTCATGGTGCAAAACAAACAAACAAACAAACAAACAAAACAATAAAAAAGAAAAAGAAATGAAATTCTATAAAATATACCGTATAGAATCTTCAAATAATCTTTGGATCTTAATACTATAGTACCCTTGTGGTGAATTGTCTAATGAATATATTTTACACAGTCACGTTAAAAGAATTATTCTTAGCCTACGATGTCTAAACATTGCTTCAACAGCTGACTTTTCGAATGAATGAATGGTGTTACGATTACTTAATATATGTGATATAGGTATGACACAAATCTTACGGGTCATACCGGGTTATGCGTATCACTTACGTGTAAGCGTATCCATTCTGCTGTGAGTTCTAGTAACACTATCGTAGGAAAATAATATATATCTCAAACGAACAGCCAGTAGTATAATTTCATGTATCGTGAAAGATCTGCTACATTTATTAAAAAATCACCAGACACTACAAATCTACATGTAACTGAAATATATGTAATGATATTAAGCTTTCCTTTGACAGATTTTAATATAGATCTTTTAATTTGAAACCCTACCAAATTAGATCTAGTATTTAGTTACAGCATTTGATCATCAAAATGAGGCGTGTTGAGAAAGTCGAAAAAAAATCAGAACGATCAATCACTGTGTTTCATAAACCGCAAACAGAGCCTCGCCATATTCAAGCTGAAATAACGTTACGAATAATACGTCACAGTTTTTGAAACCGTTTTCCAAAGTAAACAAGCGTGTTGGCTGTAATCAGCTGGGGATGTTTGCAAGTAGTCTCTAATCAATTGTTCAATCACGTTTGTTGTTTGGTAAGAATTGTTAATGATGATTTAATGTTTTATTCGAAAGTGATTTATCTCGGATTTTATAACCGCAGTTTTCCCCCAGTCACCTATGTCCGTGAAAAAATCAACCGTAGGTCCCCCCCCCCCCCCCCCCCCCACCCCCCGAAAAAAAAACCTGGTTGGTTTTCCCCCTTCATTTTTGTACACAAAAGGGGAGAAAAATCCAACCAGTTGGTTTTCTCTCCCCATGATTATTTTAATGCCCCACAAAGCTGGTCATATTAAATACAGTTGCAATTTCCGTCCGTACATCTGTACATTTATGTGTTAATTATTGTCTGGGCTGTAACTCTGCCATCCGTAAAGGGATTTTAAAATAACTTGGCATAAATGTTAATCATAATGAGACAATGTGATCTGAGCAAGACCCAGACACCTAGCTCCAAGGTCAAGTTCACACTAAGAGGTCAAATAATAACAGGGTCTGTTTCATGTCCGAACCATAACAAACGAGTTGGTTTCTTCCCCCTTCACTGTATATTATTCAGAAATGCTAATACAAACCTACTAAGATACTAGGGGGAAAGAACCAACTAGTAAGCTTCTTCATCCTACATCGTCTACTATTCAAGCATGTAGATACGTATATATCAGGGGGGGGGGGGGGATTTTGAAACAACTAGATAGTACATTCCTAATTCACAACGTTTTATTCAAATGTAAATATTTACATACTATAGGGTAAAGTGTATCATTCCTACATGTAGATACATACATACTAGGGGAAGAACTAACTAGTCAGTTTCTTCCCTTTCATCATCTATTATTCACACATGCTGATACATATACAATATTGGGACAGAACTAACTAGCCAGTTTCTTCTCCTGCACTGTGTATGATTCAGACATGTAGATACATACAAACTAGGGGGAAAGAACCAACCAGTCTTATTCTTTCCTCTTCAACGCCTGTTATTCATACATGCAGATAAGTACACAATGGGAGGGGGGGGGGGAGGACCAACTGGCCAGTCTCTCTCCACCCCCCCCCCCCCCACTCCCCCACCTTGCACTGTGTATTATTATTATTCACACATGTCGACACATACATACTTGGGGGTGGGGGGAGAATATAAACCAATCAGTTTCTTCCCCGGGGGAGAACCAAGCTGTTAATTTCTTCCCAGTTTACAGTACATTATTACATAATATGTAGACACATACATACTAGGGATGAAAGAACCAACCAGTCAGTTAGTTTCTTCCCCCTTCACTGCCTATTTATCACATGTAGACACAAACATTCTGAGAGGGAAAGAACCAACCAGTCAGTTTTTTTCCCCCTTCACCGCCTATTATTCGCACATACATACTAGGGGGAAATAACCAAACAGTCAGTTTCTCACCCCTTTACTGCACATTTTTCACACATGTAGATACATGCATACTAGGGAGGAAAGAAACAACCAGTCAATTTCTACCCCCTACCTTTACTGTACATTATTCACATAAGCAGACACATACATACTTTGGGGGAAAGAACCAACAAATCAGTTTCTTCCCGGTGGGAGGGTGGGGGTGGGAAGGGACCAAGCTGTTAATTTCTTCCCCGTTTACAGTACATTATTACATAATATGTAGGCACATACATACTAGGGGTGAAAGAACCAACCAGTCAGTTTCTTCCCCCTTCACTGCTTATTTATCACATGTAGACACAAACATTCTGAGAGGGAAAGAACCAACCAGTCAGTTTCTTTCCCCCTTCACCGCCTATTATTCGCACAACATACAAGGGGGAAAGAACCAACCAGTTTTATTCTTCCCCCTTCACCACCTGCTATTCATACATGCTGATAAATACACACTGAGGGAAAAAGACCAACCAGTCAGTTTCTTCCCCCTGCACTGTGTATTCTTCAACCAGTCATTTTTTTCTCATTATTCACAAATGTAGACACATAAATACTTGGGGGAAAATAAAAAAACTGTCTGTTTCTTTCCCCTTCACCGCCTATTATTTACAAAAACAGACACATACCTACTTGGGGGAAAAGAATAAACCAGTCAGTTTCTTTCCCCTTCACCGCCTATTATTTACACAAACAGACACATACCTACTTAGGGGAAAAGAATCAACCAGTCAGTTTCTTCCCCCTTCGCCGCCTATTATCTACACATATAGACACATACATTCCAAGGGGGGAAACAAACTAGTTAGTTTCTTCCCCCTTCGCTGCCTATTATTCACACAAGTAGATACATACATTCTTGGGGGTGGGGGGAATCAACCAGTCAGTTTCTCCACCTTCACCGCCAATTATTCACTCATGTAGATACATATATATACTAGGGGGAAAGAACCAACCAGTCAGTTTCTTCACCCCGTTACTGTACATTCTTCACCGCTTATCATTCACACATACATACTAGGGGGTAAAGAACCAACCAGTCAGTTTCTTCTCCCTTCACCGCCTATTATTCACCAGCAATTTCTTCCCCCTAACCGCCTATTACTCACACATGTAGATACATATATACTAGGTGGTAAAGAACAAACCTGTTATTTTCTTCCCCCCTCCACCGCCTATTATTCATACATTCTAAGGGGGAAATACCCAGCAGGCCAGTTTGTTCCCCCTTATCTGCCTATTACTCACCATTGTAGATACATACACACTAGGGGAAAAGAATTAACCGCAGTCAGTTTCTTCTCTCTTCACCGCCTCTTATTCACACATACATACTAGGGGGAGGGGGAACCCGACTAGTAAGTTTCTTCCCACTTCACCGCCTATTATTCACACATGTAGATATACATACATACTTCACATTTGCGTGTAGTAGAACTTGTTTTATAAAGTTGCATATGCACGATTACTGATACCAAGATATTTTGCAGTCTTATACGTCAATACAACTATTTCCAAGACCAAACAAAATAGTTTTGTGCCTTACTTGTGTGTATCTGCAAATAAGAAATATCTTTCAAAATAACCCCCACCTACCTCATTAAAAAATCTGATTTGGCGCGTATATAAATTCACCAAATTTGCTTGTGATGCCACCATTTTGAGCGTGATATGGATTTGGCTTTATGTGTCCGTTCGTCTGTCAGCCGCAGAACATTTGCTTTGTGCATATCATCAAAAGTTTGTGGTGTAACATCATTACACTTTATTGAAATGTCCTTCAACATAACAATTCGTGCATCTGAGAAATCACTGTGGGGAATCACATGATTAAAATAATTTCTAGACCAAAATAAATTTATGAATAGTATGGGATAATATTAAAGGAGCTTTTGCTGTAAATCTAAAATATAGCCTATCATTTGGCAACAAAGATGTATCCTAAAACTAAATAGATTTCAATCACAATCACCTTCTGATTATCTGGAACACTTCAAGAAACAGAGACTTATTTTCCTTAGTGTTTGTAATTACAGGATATATATCATTAGTGTCAACTATATGATACTTACCTAATTTTTATCAGTCATATGATAGGCTATGTTTAAATTTCATATCTTATCATAATAGGAAATTTATTCATGTTCTTCAAAATATAACATTGGTTTAGAGATAACTTTGATCATGTGATTCCCCACGGTGGACATAGTGGTCACGGTGTGCTAGTCTGATCGCACATTTTATTGTCTGTAGTCGTCGTCTGACCCTATTCCATAAGTTCCAGTAAGAAATATTGCCTCTGCAGTATCAACAATGTTTTATTTTCTATAATACAGCCTCGTAATACGTTTCTAATCAAAGATAATCCAATTCCATACTATATCCAGATTTTATAAATTCAAATATTTCAACCAGGTTTTATAAAAATCGCAAATGATCCGACCAAGTCACGTGAAGACCCATCATCAACTCAATCGAAATTTTCTACACAATATTCTGACTACGTTTCATTACGATTTGACTAGAATTGCAACCTCTAGAGTGTTAACAATGAAAATATGAACGACGAATGACGACGGACTAAGAAGAACAACAAACACGGCGCTGTAACAATAGCTCGCTTTGTGCTCAGATGTGCTAAAACCTTGTGTGCGCACCTTTAATGTTGAATAACATTCTCAGACAATTTCTTGACGGTCGTTCAATATTTTTTGCGACATGTAAATTATAAATTTTCTCTGACGGACAGACGGAAGAACGAACAGACGAAGCCAAATGTATCCAAACCGGATAGTGTTGACGTAGTAAGGCAGGCATATCACCGTTTACGTATTTTACCTACCACACATATCATAATAATGTTAATAATAACAGTAATGTTGAGATTGTCCCCGTGAAAAATCGATCGTCATAGGTGTTCACGCTCGTCTTAATAATTCGCAAATGTTTAATATAAGTCGCTTAAGACGAAGCTAGGGGACGTTAGTAGGAAGGTAAAAACCAAAGGCTATTCACTTATGTAAAGCACTTACAGACGGGCGTTGGCATCCGTTTGTTATGCTCTTTTTACATTATAACATTATCGCTCCACTCACCGACTATAAGAAATCTCTTTTAGTACGTGCACGAGTTGTAAGATCATTGTTAAGTTTTCTGAACTGACTATAACAGTTAAATGCCGGGGTACAACTAGTGCTTGGATAAAATTTTCCGCGTCGATTAATCAGTAAAATCAAATTATCAGTTTTAATTCTGGCCAATAACAGTACAGCAAAACAATAGATAAAGAAAAACATAAAAAACAACCTTTTTCAATTAAGTTATATAAATCCAAGCAAAAACGAAGAAGAAAAATATTTCCGTATACCGTGTTCAGACTTTATTCTACATTGTCCGGATAAATGACTCTTGTTTATCAAAAGTACACAACTACCTTAATATTAGATCTTAACCATTGACATTACTCGTGATACATACACTAAACGTATAACTATCATGCAGCTTACCAAACATTGTATAAATATCTCAATAACCGAAACTTATAAGGAAAAAATATTTTAGATATATCATTTCTATTGCGTTCTCTATGACAAACCATTTCATATGAAACTTTATATGGCAAGGTTTATACATCTATGTTTTTTCATAAAAATTCAATACTTCATTTAACGTTATTTCTCAACAAAGGTATTTCCTTCCTATTTTTTCTCACCTGAGCAATGCTCAGGTGAGTTTTTCTGATCACTTGATGTCCGTCGTCTGTCTGTCGTCTGTCAACATTTAGCTTGTGTATGCGATAGAGGCTGTATTTTTCAATGATCTTCACGAAATTTGGTCAGAATGATTACCTTGATGAAATCTAGGCCGAGTTCGAAAATGGGTCATCTGTGGTCAAAAACTAGGTCACGAGGTCAAATCAAACAAAAACCTTGTGTATGCGATAGAGGCTGTATTTTTCAATTAATCTTCATGAATTTTGGTCAGAATGATTAATCTGGTGCAGTCTAGGCCGAGTTCGAAAATGGGTCATCTGGGGTCAAAAACTAGGTCACTAGGTCAAATCATATTAAAACATTGTGTATGCGATAGAGGCTGTATTTTTCAATTAATCTTCATGAATTTTGGTCAGAATGATTACCTTGTTGAAATCTAGGCCGAGTTCGAAAAGGGGTCATCTGGAGTCAAAAACTAGGTCACTAGGTCAAATCAAATAAAAACCTTGTGTATGCGATAGAAGCTGTATTTTTCAATTAATCTTCATGAACTTTGGTCAGAATGATTGCCTTGATGTCGTCTAGGCCGAGTTTGAATATGGGTTATCTGGGGTCAAAAAGTAGGTCGCTAGATCAAATCAAAGGAAAAGCTTGTACATGTGTATATGCTATAAAGGCTGTATTTTTCAATTAATCTTCCTGAAATTAAGTCAAAATGATAACTTAATGAAATCTAGGCCGATTTCGAAAACGGGTCATCTGGGGTCAAAAAGTAGGTCACTAGGTCAAATCAAAGAAAAACCTTGTGTATGCGATATAGGCTGTAATTTTCAATTGATCTTCATGAAATTTAGTCAGAATGATTGCCTTGATAAAATCTACGTTGAGTTTGAAAATGGGTCATCTGGGGTCAAAAATTAGGTCATTAGGTCAAATTAAAGAAAACGTTTCTGTATGCGATAGAGGCTGTATTTTTCCATTAATCTTCATGAAATTTGGTCAGAATGATTGCCTTGATGAAATCTAGGTCAAGTTCGAATATGGGTCATCTGGATCAAAAAGTAGGTCACTAGGTTAAATCAAAGTAAAACCTTTTGTATGCGATAGAGGCCATATTTTTCAACTGATTTTCTTGAAATTTTGTCAGAATGATAGACTTGATGAAATCTAGGTAAATTTCGAATATGGGCCATCTTGGTTTAAAAACTAGGTCACTAGGTCAAATCAATGAAATACCTTGTGTATGCAATAGGGGCTGCATTTGACACTGGATTTTCATAAAATTTGGTCAGAATGGTTGCCTTGATGAAATATAGGTAAAGTTCGAATATGGGTAGTCTGGGGTAAAAGCTAGGTCACTAGGTCAAATCAAAGAAAAACCTTGTGTATGCGATAGAGGCTGTATTTTTCAATTGATCTTCGTGAAATTTAGTCAGAATGATAGTCTTGGTGAAATCTAGGTCACGTTTGAATATGGGTCGTCTGGGGTCAAAAACTAGGTCATTAGGTCAAATCAAAGAAAATATTAATTGATACTTTTTGCTCCAATTTTAATGATAATTGGTCAGAATATTTTTTTCCATGAAATCACTAGGTCAAACATGTTTATACTGTTATGGTTTGTTATGGTGTGTTTCTCAGGTGAGCGACCTAGGGCCATCTTGGCCCTCTTGTTGTTTGATTTGACAGGGTTTAAGTAATATCTTTAGTTACTTACATATGTACTTAAAATATAAAAGGTCCTTATAAAATCAAACTTTACTTAATTAACTAGCTCTGAATGTAATGCTACATTCATAAATAAATGCCATACAGTGCCAAACTATTGTTAAACTTGAATATCCAGTTGTTTTTTATGGGCAGTACACATTTATACTGTGTTTTGCTATACATGTATTACGTGAAAACTTGACCATACATTAATGCTTCAGCCATAACAAACTATCGCGTGACATGCGCAAGCATGCTATTTACAGTGTTGGAAGTCAAGGGATTTTGAATGCCGGTGTGCACAGAAAAATGGCTGACATTTCTCTCGCATGAGCAAAATAATCAAGATATTTTATGTTGAAAAACGTTGTTTTAGATATTGCCACATAGCCTATCATATGCCCCTTACCTTCCGATTTCCCCCAGTGACCGTATTGTCCTCTATGTATTGATACTTTCTAAAAACATTTGGGAAGTTTGAATGCGTTTGACGTTTTTGAAAGGCAGTTTCCGCGGACAAACGGTATACAGGAAATACATATATTTAATCTTTTACGACAATAAATGCAATGCAAAGACATGAACATTTACTTTAGTATATACTACAGTAGGATCATTTGCTAATATGCATACCTATCTATTACATTGAATCAATAAAATGGCGACGAACACGTACATAAAGTTCAGTGGCAGCTTACGTAAAACCATTTAAGAAAAGCGTAAGAATCACGTGATGATATATGATAGAACACGTGTTAAAATCATTAGGACTCAAATTAAAAGTAGTTATTATTAACTTTAAAAACATGCTGTAAGTAATGAAATTATTTTAAAGGCACAACGAACCGAGTCCGAGTCCGCACATATGCAGTTTGTTTTAGTTTCGAAATCAGCTAGGTTTTTCACAAATACAATTTACACGAAAATACGTTAATGCCAACCTGCTGAGAAACGTTTTAGAACGATATCAACATTTTTTATTTAGCTATACAAATTCTGTAAAAAATCTGCTTGTATTTCATAATTAAATATGAACAGGCAGAAAAGAAAGATTCAAATTGTACCTTTTAAATTCTGTATTGTGCCTTCTGTATTGAATACTGCCGGACTACTTTCATTAATATACATGACCAGACACAGTGCTATAAAAAGCGCACACAAAAACTTCACTTAGATCCATTTTGATATCGATAAACATTGAAGATTTCGTTCAATAACAAGACAACAAACAAAAAGGTAGAGGTATATAATAAAAGGGTCATTATAACAGTAGCTAGATCTGGGATTTTGTATTCGGCTCCAGTGGGTTTTTGCCAGATCGGATCTCACGAGGCGCGCAAGTGCCGAGCGTGATCCGACCTTGCAAAATCCACGAGAATACAGCATCGGTCCATGGAATACGACAAGTGCTTTCAAACTCCCCGAGTGTTCTAAGAAAATACCAAAATATGGCATACGTGCACATCGTCATTTTAAATCACGTGATTCCCTTGACTGATTTAGATATGTTGCGTATAACAAAAACTTATCAACAATGTTGTGACACTTATCTCAGGCTGCTATGAACCTGACCGGCGTGGGGTTAAGATCGGGTGTCACCTGGTATATTTCTCTAACAGAGAATGTTAGCTTGTGAAAAAGTCGGGATGACCAATTATAGTAAAAATCCAATTTTGAGAAATTCCAAGTGTTACACGAATGTATTTCATATACTTAGCACTTCATCTTGTGACATTTTCAGCCTGCCGATCCCATTGTTTTAATGAAAAAAAACGTGTAAAACTCCGATTTCAGGACACTAAATGTTGAGGCAAAAATGGCCCATTTCGTCTGAATTCCGTTACCCCAAGTAAGATTTTAGACCCGGTCTTTCTACACGGAGTCAAACTTGTATGAACCGCGCCCTGAGAAAGCCAACATAGTGCATTTGCGGCCAGCATGGACCCAGACCAGCCTGCGCATCCGCGCAGTCTGATCAGGATCCATATTGCTCGCTAAAAGTTTCTCTGATAGTAATAGGGTTTGAAAGCGGACAGTATGGATTCTGATCAGACTGCGCGGATCCGCAGGCTGGTCTGGATCCATGCTGGTTGCAAATGCACTCTGTTGGTTTTCTCATTGTGCGGCTCATTTTTATTTCACACAGTAATTACTCGTATGCAGGAATCCTAAGTCTATAAGCATCATAAATAACCAGTTGAATATAAATGCTTTTAAAGTACATCTACCTACTTTATTTAAAAATCGTACCCGGGCCACAACAAGAAACTGACCCCTGCTACTTAAACATTAAGTCACATTACAGCAGACATTGGCTTGAATGTGTGAAATTAAGTTTGATATACATGGACATTATTGCACTAGTATGCGATTGCTAGTGTGCTGGTAATGATAAAGAATTGCAATAATATATAGAAGTTATAAAGTACTCATATCACAAAGTGTTTTTCTCAGAATAAATGCAGCTTCAAGACACTTATTGGTTTAGTATTTATTTGAATCCCACGCAACGGCAAATTACTGGAGGATTGCATAAACCCCATGATTCAAACGGACCAGAAACAATATTAAGAAAAACATACATAGGTCAAGTACAGTGAGACCTTTAACTTTTAACATTTTAACGGAAGCAACGCAACATTTAAAACTGCTGTTTTTAAGCTTCCTAAAATCTAGCAAAGAGCGCAGTGAAGCAGAATAATACAAATAGTGACATGGTTTATCGAATATATACGTGATATACACCTAACGCCACTTGCATCGAGACAAGCAACCGACTTACATGCAGCAGGCTCTACCATTAGTAACATGAAAACAATGAATAGATTCAACGGTTCTTATACCTCCAGAACGAAATAACAACACTAAGTCCATGTAATGGGCGGCATAGTACGACGACCACACGGTATTAAAATATTTGCTGTGTTAGTAAAATCATTAAATCTTAAGGAAATCCCATTGAGAGTATACAATGCAAACAAGCAAAATAATACCAGATATGGTTGGACTAGGTCTGTTCTACTGAACCGCCCCTTCATAGGTGTAGGTTACATTATGGAATTTCGTTCAAGAATAATTGTATCAAAGTTTCTAAATTTTCAGTGGAATCGTCTGCTTTTTTCGTCATCAACGATAATTATGGTATCAAAATTTGAAACTGTCAAAAGAGCATATGGTTTTGATCATGATTATTGCATTTGACAATACTTTTGATGTTGCTGTCTAATTATCGTAACATTGGTCAAAATAATTTCTAAAAACTTACCTTCAGCACACCTTCTAGCAAGTCCAGGTTTTATTTATCAATTACAAAACGATTTGTTCTTTCTTCTTTGTTCTTCCGCAATTTGCTTTTCAGTTTTGATTGGAGGAGGTTTCGACTAATGAAAAATAAGGTACAAATCTGTGCAGTTTTTCTTTCTTCTTCCTGTTAAATTTGAACAAAGAAAATAGTAGGATGTATTATACATAGAAAATGTATACACAAAGGTCGAGGTCCCATTTGATTATTTTTTTATTATTTTTTTTTCTATCTTTTATTTTTATTTATTTCTTTGTAGGATGGAAGACACCAGGTATTGAGGGACATAATGTCAGCCATGTATTGGTATCTGGGTAGACTTAGAACTGTCCTTGTGTGAAAGTATTCTTTCACCCTAAGACGATTAACAGTATCTATATCATTTACTTTTTAAAAAGCTGTATATTGTTAAAAAGCCATATTAAATTAAGTTAATTAACATATTAGCAAGAATGTTTTATGATTATTTCAAATAAATGCCATGATATGCTCTCCTCAAAGTGAGACTCTGTATAGAAAGAGATCAAAACGCTCAAATATCGCAGAGTGCAGATTTGCTCCCGGCAAGTGGTATGTACTAACAGAGTATATATCCCGATATAGCCCTTAGTCTAGAAATGGTACTACCCAAGAAAATCTAAGGGGAAAAACTTTGAATTGACCAATAAACTGAAGCCAACATACTGTAAAATCTGGTAAATAAGCGCATACGCTTATAATAATTTTAGTGACACTTTTATGCGCCTATTTTTGATATGCGCTTATACTTAAGCCAAAAATATGCGCTTATATTTGATATGCGCTTATAGACAAGCCGCGTGCGCCAAATAATGTTCAATCTCTCGGACCATTCAATAATTGTTCAACACAAATTGTAACATTTTATCCATACTGTTTTCATAAATTTACAAAAGAATGACAAAGTGTTATGACAACGCAAACAACTTTTCTGGTATTCAAAAATTTTCTATTCAAAAGCATGATTATCTTAAACAATTTTCGTTTTATCAGACAATAGACGTTAAAATCTTTTAACAACCATAGGCTATTCAGCAGATAAAAACACTAATCACCTGTATTTATTTTAAACAAATATCACGGTATAATACAGACTGTCTTTTTGCTGCAACTACTGTTTGTTTACCAGTAGTCGGATATGCGCCTACTTTCGAGACAAAATTATTGTAAGAGCATGACATGCGCTTATTATCCCATAAGAAATAATGGTAAGGCCGTATGCGCTTACTTTTGATATGCGCTTATATTCGAATATGCGCTTATTTACCAGATTTTACAGTAAAACATCGGGCAAAAGTGAAAGACAAATCAAATAGGTCTTTTTCTCAACAATAGAGTGTAATAGACCCAGTAGAAAAAGGGAATCTAGAGTGTTAACAAGGCTTTTTATGATCTTTCCATGTCACATAAAGACCAGATGTCAAACTCAGTCGGAATTTTCTACACAACATTCTGACTAAGCCACCTCTAGAGTGTTAACAATGAAAATGTGAACGACAAATGACGACGGTCTAAGAAGAACAATATACACGGCGCTATAACAATAGCTCCCTTTGTGCTCAGATGTGCTAAAAACCTTGTGTGCGCATCCATAACATCCTCAGACAATTTCTTGACGGTCGTTCAATACTTTATGAGATATGTAAATTATAAATTTTCTCTGACGGACAGACAGAAGAACGAACAGACGAAGCCAAATGTATCCCAACCGCTTAGTGTTGACGTAATAAGCCAGACATTCCATCGTTTACGTATTTTACCTACCACACATAATATAATAAAGTGATGTTGAGATGGTCCCCGTGAAAAATCGATAGTCATAGGTGTTGACACTCCACTTCGTCTTAATTCGCAAATGTCTAGTATAATTCCTAGGGGACGTTAGTAAGAAGGTAAAAACCCTTGGCTATTCACTTATGTCAAACACTTACAGATGGACGTTGGCATCCGCTTGCTATGCTCTTTTTACATTATAACATTATCGCTCCACTCACCGACTATGGTAGCAGATGCCGGTTTTTTTCTAGTACTTTGGATTTCAGACGGCTTCTGATATCTTACGAGATGCAGACCTGAAAATAAAAAGATACCTGTTTACATCTTAATTGAAGAAGAAATAAAATACATAGTAAACTTCATACAAAGCATAGATTTTTAAATCCACAAGCCACCTGAAAGATCATTTCAGCCCGCGAAAATACATGACATTTCAGCCCAAATTCGGCATTTCTCCAAGTGGCCTGAAAATATTAGGGGAAATGATAGAGCCAAATGGCCACATGCATTCAGTACTCAGTTTCAAGTATTACTTGCAGAGCTGGGCAAAAATATCTGTCAACCGATTACTTTTTTCATTATTTTCAACTGTGTGAGGCCTATATGTTATTTGACAGTTCACGAGAAGCTGAATGCTGATAGTGGTATATACGCATTTCAAGCAGTTATACGAAAATAATGCCACCAAGCTTACATTCGCATCTGCCAGAATTTCTGCAACATACCATGCATTCTTAAACTTGTTAGTCAAAAACTCACATCAACAAATATTTCAAACATCAAAACAGCCTTCACTTCAAGGTTATATCTCTAATGACAGATTTTGACCCTGGCCATTTCGAATCTGTGGCTGGAAACTACCAACTGCTACCTATAAGAAATCTATTTCAGTACGTGCACGAGTTGTAAGATCATTGTTAAGCTTTCTGAACTGACTATAACAGTTAAATGCCGGGGTCCAACTAGTGCTTGGTTAAAATTGTCCGCGTCAATTAATCAGTAAAACAGGAAATCAAATTATCAGTTTTAAGGACGCTCGCTACAGTTTCGTAATTTTTTTTTCTCAATAATAGATTTTGATGAAATGTTTTGTATTAAAAGATCATGTTATGATGTATTGAAAAATGAAATAAAAAATACTAGGTCACCAGCTTTGTTTCAATTTAATTTGCCCCTAGATAGGGTGCTATTTTAACATTTTTCAAAATTTCTGTAATCCTAAAAATTATTTCGGTAAAGTACAATAATTAGCATAAATTTGATTATCTAAGCATTTTTATAACGGAAAACGATATATCTATTTGAAACATACTCAGAGAAATCAAAAGAACTTGATTTTGTAAAGAAAGGAATACTTGTTCAGCAGACCCAAGGGCTATTTTGCATATTTTTGTCAATTTTAAGTTGGTACTTCTGCTATTTTATCGAGTTTCACATAATAGAATTTAATCAAACTCTGCACATACCTTTGGTTATGTCTACCTCATCTAAAACAAAAAGAAAATTGATAGGTCACCATATTAGATTTCGCTTAAATCAAATTACAACGAGGCGGGGTGTGGCGGGTATTTATACAACGCAGGTTGGTACGAAATACTCATTCAGTGTTTGAGCAAATGACTTAGAAATATATATATAAAATTTTCAAACGGCAGATTCTTAATAAGCGGATTTTAAGGTGTTTCTGAAGCATTTTGATGGCATAGAACGATGAAAGTTTCCGCCCTTTTTTTTAACAAAACTTATAGTTTACGAACGTACGGTACGGGTACGGTACGGGATTAGAGACAGATGTGACTCGATGCAGAGTTTGAGCGCTGGTATAAATAACACACTCCAGTATATGTCGGATTAAAGCAATTTGAACTAAAAGTACTTTAAATGTATATATTTTGTAACCATGGTGATACTTACCCTTACCTTTAGTCAGTATATTATACATTCTGTACATTAAATACATGCGAACATACAATAATTTGCAAATTTTTGCCGTACGCGACATTAGATAATCACTTCCGGGCATGCGCAGAAAACCGCACCAAATCTGCAGTGAGCTACATCGAAACCAAATTGCCACGGTGTTGGGGTAAATATCGACCCGTCCGGAAAAACTGTAGCGAGTGCCTTTAATTCTGGCCAATAACAATACAGCAAAACAATGAATAAAGAAAAACATGAAAACCAACCTTTTTCACTTAAGTTAATATATATATATATATATATATATATATATATATATGTAAATCCTGGCAAAAATGTCTGATAAAGGTCACTTATATAGGCATTTACCTAGAGCATTTTATTTTCAAGGGAAATAATTGTGGTCTGACAGTATTATTTTGAAAATCACAGTTGAGATTTTTTTATGTATGCACCGGTACAGTTTTGCGGGGAAGCCAAAGTTGCCATGGAATTTTGTCTTCTTCTAAAAACAAGGTAAGTTGACAGTTTTTGTTGAAATATATATCTGATAGCTGACACATAGAAGAATGTTTTGGTTTATATCCATCTTACAGATTTTTTTGAAAATGAAGAGAAACATGGGGAATTCTGTAAATTTCTTCTTATATGCAAATGAGCTGAAAATGTACTGAAATGACTAGATCAGAAGTTTATGCCTTTCCAGTAAGTTTCTCCCTACCTTTGACGATAGTTATTAAAAAGTATAGATATCAACCTCTTTGCTGATATTAGTACCTAAAATTTTCAGCCTGTGAATAGCTGTGGAAATTTGGGACTTCCTTTTTTTGAAGATATAAATAGATCTAAGCTATATTTAGACTAAAGTTTTTTTCAGTATAACAGCATGTAGAGAACCCTTACATACAGTCAAATATTCTTGATATTGCAAGGAAATATAATGCATTTTTCAAGTGCTTGCTGTTTCTTATGTTGTGCATACTTGATATTGGTCATTGTCAATGTCAACTATCATTATACTGACATTTGAAGTTGTTGTTTTTTTCTAAATTACCTCCCTTATATATGCATTTTTCTTCATTCATTTTATTGATAATTACTTCCCTTTATGTTTAGCAAAAAATCTCACATTGCATTTAATTAAGTCCCTTTATTTAACATGAAAAATTCTCTTGTGTAATGATTATTTGTATATTTTACTTACAGTGTCTGATACATGTAGTTGCAGTCTGTCTTTGGAAGCTGTAGAAATAACAAGAAAGAGGCTGACATAGTGGTATAGTTTGTTATATATGAAGTTTATTGATGGCATTCATGTCATGATGATATCATTAAAGTACAACATACATTGATTTTCTGACAGTCATGGGTTATTACATTTGAACTGAGACTGTTTTATAATCAGGTTCATGATACTTTTTTTTAATATACATTGTATACAATAGTTGCATTTTTTTCAATATTAATTGCAGCTTTATAAATTAGAACACTTCAGGTTCATGTTTCATATAGTTTATTAATGATTATAATTTTAATCATACAATGAGTTATGAGATATTTTACTAATTTTAATATATTTAGATTAATAAATGTAAAAAGTCTGTATTAAATGCATAGGTCATCTTTTGTACAAAAATAAAGGAAAAAAAAAGTTGTATAATTTTCATTTTCAGTTTTGGTAGGGAAAAGTTTGAGTATGTACATGTACAGTTGTTTGACCTGTCTTACCCTGCGGCAGTCCAAGAAGATGTTACCATTATGAAAAATGCAGGAGGTATTATGCTTTTGTATGTTAAACAAAGGTCTCAAAGCATTTATATGCTGTATGGCTACATTCTTGCTCCTGAAATAACTGTACAAGACAGCTATAAGACTGACATTCCTGACAAGATGTGAACCTTCTGGACTTTATGTCAGCCTGGCATAAACATTTCTTTCCTGTAGCTTTGTGTATCCCTCAATTTACTAAGTACATATCTCCATTAAAAATAATGATAATAGATATGGTTTAGTAATAAATGTGTGATAGCTTTGTAATGTCAACATTTCAAAAATAGAATGAACATGTACTTTGATAATAAATATTGAAATACAAATTTCAGTATATTGCATCAGTCAGCAAAAACATGAAGTACATTTGTATCTTTGTATTAAGATAATTAAAACAATTATATTCAAATGCTTTGACACTGATTTTATGTTGATTTCCTAGAATGTGTGTGAATTAATGTTTTACAATATTTCAGAACTTGAAGACAATGGTTAGTGCAGAAGGGACATAAAAGTTATGACAAAAGTAACAGATATAAATAAGGTAAACTATTGTGATAAAAAGACATGGCCAGTGCTGTACACCACAAAGGCAATGTTTGAATTTAATTTTTTGTCACTTATGAGTTCTGTAAAGCTGATTTTGCAATATATATAAAATGATTAGGATTAAATTTTTTTACTGTGATTTTTTTTCACATGATTTTGTCAAGACTGACAATTTGTTCATTGGAATAAGATAGTTAAAGGCGGCATTGTGTCACATAATTTAGGTAGTTTATCATTATTACATCATATACTAATCAGAGGTTGTAGGTTGTTGTTGGAGCTTTTAGGTGAGATCATAGGTGAACATCATCAGATTTATCTGTTTATTTTTTTCACCATTTTATTGAATATGCACATTGAATGTTATAAAATATGCAATCTTTTCAGACAGTCCTATTAAATAACTTGTCATTTAGTGGATCTAAGTATATGTAAAATTTAAATAAAGCAGCAAGCCAAGTAGCAACACAATCTTGCTGCTTAAAACAGGTAATTCCTTAGACAAGTTAAAATTAGACAAAATGTCAATTTGTAGAGTTACCCGACTTGCTGCATGATAATATATTTCTAAGATTAGAATATCTGCAAATGTCTAAAATGATGTTATAATTGTTTTAAAAACTATCATGTTTTATTCTCTTTATGTAATAAAGTTTTACATTTGTATTTCCAGAAGTGCTACAAGTGTGTTGTCATGTGAAATGGAATTTACCCCAACTGCGCTGCAAGATGTATATTCAAGTGCAAGACAGCCATGCACCAGCTGTAAACTGAGATGGACCCATATAATAAATATGTTGACTTTTCTATGTATTATCATCTGTACAGAATGTGTTCATGACAAGACTGTATACATATATTGTTAAATCATTTTTTATTTCCATTATTGCATGCATGTAAGAAGCAAGCATTTAACAATTGCATTCATAGAAGTGTTAAAATGTGATCAATCTAATTTAAAGAAACACATTTAATTGGACTTTTTAAGTTTCATAGTATTTGTGGTGGAGACTGACCCAGTCATTCAGCAACTTATACTGTCTGTGTGTCATTTCTTGTATGTTATAGTTTTCTTAGTAATACATTAAATGTCAAAGCTATGGTAGATGAACTCATTCATCACTTGTAGATTAATGTTAAAGCAGTTCAACATTTTACCATAAGTTAACTAATATTCTATTTAACCAGAGTTGTCACATATTTTCATATAAATATTTGTATAATACAGTCTAATCTAATCTACATATGATGTTCCACAATTTTTTAGTTATATTTTATGTTGATATTTTATGTTGTTTTCAAAGAAACTTAAGTATTTTACAATTTGGTTGGCATAAATGGTTGTTTTGTTTATATATTTTTTTTTCCATCCAGGAGAATAAAGAAATATACATTTCAAAATATCTCATCATTCCAGATAAGTACACCTTGCATTCATGTGTGATAAATGCTTTTATGGTATTCTTTAATATAATTTATGCTTTCATCTTACCATGGATTAAAAAAAATATAAATTTATTTGTCTGAAAATTAAGGTAAAAATACTGACTGATTAAATTGCAATATAAGAAAGCTTATTTGAGATAAAGGGAGGTAATTCCATAAAAATATGTAGAATGTAGATGATAAATGTAATGAAGGGAGGTAATAAAATATTGTGAAGTTATTAGTCTTCATTTCTTTGATGAGCTAATTAATTGTTTTACATTTTGGTTTATTAACTACAAGTATGACCTAACATGTGTACCTGTCCTGAAGGAAAATAAAATAGGTTGTTTGATGTCCTTGTACTGTTAAGTTGTTCCTGTATTTGTTTACATCCAATGTCTGAATGAAATGAAGAAACAGACTTTAATGAGGGTATCCCTGGAAAATACCTAAGTTTATTTTTATATCAGCAAATTTGATGAGATAGTCATTCAGGAGTTGTCTATCCTATTTCCAAAAATGCTATGGGGACTAAATTTTTTGGAGTAAATATCTCTTTTAAAAAAATAACACGCAGCATTTTAATATTGTATATATATTATCTGACGCACTTAGCAATATATATTTGGAGTCAAAATGTTAAAAATTCCGGTTTTAATTTTTTATTTACAATGTCTAACTTATATTCGAATAGTGATTGCTTTTAGGTGAAACAAAAGTGATAACAGTCTGGACCTAATACATGATACAAACAGTCTGATAGTATATATTAATGTTTTTTTTTTCTATTCAAGGAACTTATACTGTAATCAATTAAACAAACCGAAAATGAATCTTAATCAGTTTCATGACCATATAGCACATTTGGTTTTCCTATTGGAAAACACACACACAAAAAAACAACAAGTGTTTAGATACCAGTATGCTGTTAAAATACAAAGTATATGTAAAGTAAGAGTATCCAACTTACTAAATAATGTTACCGTTTGCAAATATTTCGTTTCACGTTTATTGCAAGGATCAATTGGCATTCTCGGGACCTAACCTAACATTAACAAGAATTTTTCTTCAAACGATCAAATGGTTTAAAAGTAAACTCCACCCAAACAAGCATCTTAGGGTAGAAAAAATAAATATTTCCTCCTTTATTTCCTTGTTGCTCATAAATATTATATAATTCATGATATATTAGTACAGAGTAATTTACTAATTGTCACCATATTCTTGTTACCCACATGTGTTTAATCTATTATATTTATTATATTGTCTGTAGTTACTGTTATGTAACCTTAACGAAATAAAGAAATGTTGTATTGTATTGAAAGTATAATGAATAAAACAGAAAAGTGCAGAAAAGATTGACTGACTTTTATTTTCTTCTTTCTCACCAATGTCTATCATTAATCTAAATATTTGCAAATCTGATTTAAATCATTTCCTTAAATACCGCGCTAAACATACATGTTCTGAAACTAAAACATTTTGGGTAATCCCCATATTT
The DNA here is from genome assembly GCF_021730395.1 of Mercenaria mercenaria. Taxonomy (NCBI): domain Eukaryota; kingdom Metazoa; phylum Mollusca; class Bivalvia; order Venerida; family Veneridae; genus Mercenaria; species Mercenaria mercenaria. The sequence continues at coordinate 27,530 of NW_026463906.1, forward strand.
TCTCATAATGACTACCGCGTCTTCAAAGTTTACAAAGCTTTTGTCAGTAATGTTAAAGCAGATCATTTCGGCTGTTTTTTTTTGTATGCACGCAAGATTTCAGTACTACATTTATTGGTTATTGTACTATTTGTTTGAGTTTTAGTCCTACGGTAATTTGAATTTATCAGCTGGGAAAGGGGGATTAGTTCAAAACAAGGGCAGATACTAAGGGAGACCCATTGGCCCTTTGGGGAGACAAGAACCCACAACGGTTAGCAACAGTGGAACGACATAAAGTTTATGCCAATGCATAATCTAGTTTGAAAGATTTTCTCTAACACAAAAACTTCAAACTCTGCCACAGTTTCACTACCGAGGAGAGTCAGGTTTATGACGTAAGCTTTTTCCACAGGGGTCTTGCAACGGCTTATACTGTATAATAATACTGCTCAGAGCATCTGCACGCCCCTCAAGGAAATATTATTTTTTCCATTCGAAAATCCGTCGAATATTTCATCCACCAATCAAAATTGTTTTAATCAGCTGTTAAATGACCTTTACCCCAAATATGTACAGAAAGTAAAGGTGAAATCAACATCGGCCTGCGGCCGAAAAAAACCGGACTTGACAGCATATCATTACAATAATCAATATATGAAATGAGTTGTTTGCATAACACATGTTTCAAAATGATACTATCTTGAAGTAGGTTTTTTAATCTAACAAAAGGTGTCATCTACTTATTAAATGAATAGTCCCATACATAGAAATGTGCATAGATCAAAGCGCCCAGGCTATTGATAGGAAACCGTTTTCGGCAGCATGACGTTGACTTTTGACATACTGTAACAAAATTATGTAAAAGGCATTAAACCTTATAGATCTGAAGTTCATGTATCCAGACTTTTTTATATTAGCCATACATTTATCACCGAGTTTTATTATATTTTTTTTTAACAATGAAGTCAGAACAAAATATATGGCATGCATGGAATTTCTGGCGTTCCCTCTACCAGATGAATGATAATAATAATAATGACCTTTGTTTATATGTGGTAATGTTAAAAAGATGCTTAAACTAATGGCCACTTATAAAAGTTGCAATAGAATTCTGGAGACAATAGTCAGGGGTAAAATGTTATTTACAAAATCTTTAAAATACTACGTAATTAACGACAGCAAAACTATTGCAATTGAGTTTTAATTATATTATCAGGCTGTCTAAAAAAAGCCGGCTATGATTAAATAAAAGATGAAAGTGACTAAAACAGGGCATTTATTGGCAATTATAGTTTCAGTTAGAAAATACGTAATCAGGATATATTTACACTAAAGTAAATGTTCATGTCTTTGCATTACATTTATTGTCGTAAAAGATTAAATATATGTATTTCTGTATACCGTTTGTCCGCGGAAACTGCCTTTCAAAAAAGTCCAACGCATTCAAACTTCCCGAACGTTCCTAAAAAGTATCAATACATAGAGGACAATACGGTCACTTGGGGAAATCGGAAGGTAAGGGGCATATGATAGGCTATGTGGCAATATCTAAAATTTGTCTTCAGAACAGTGTGTCAAAGCCTTGCATTGATATATTTGTATGTAACCCTATGGGAAATTAATTGTACTTTTGAGTCTGATATTGCATATTGCTGGACTACATTCATTAATATGCATGACCCGACACAGTGCTATAAAAAGCGCACACAAAAACTTCACTTAGTCCATTTTGATATCGATAAACATTAAAGATTTCGTTCAATAACAAGACAACAAACAAAAAGGTAGAGGTATATAATAAAAGGAACATTATAACAATAGCTAGATCTGGGATTTTGTATTTGGCTCGAGTGGGTTTTTGCCAGATCGGATCTCACGAGGCGCTCAAGCGCCGAGCGTGATCCGACCTTGCAAAATCTACGAGAATACAGCATCGGTCCGTGGAAAATGACAAGTGCTTTCAAACTCCCCGAGTGTTCTAAGAAAAAACCAACATATGGCGCAGATTACGGGCATCCAGAGAAATCAGAGTGTAAGGAGCATATGATAGTGTATGTAAAAATATCTAACACAATGATCATCAATATAATATACCTTGATTTTCTTGCTGGAGCGAGTTATCAGGCATTTTAAATCACGTGATCCCCTCACTGATTTAGATATGTTTCGTGTAACAAAAACTTATCAACAATGTTGTGACATTTATCACAGGCTGCTATGAACCTGACCGGCATGGGGTTATGATCGGGTGTCACCTGGTATATTTCTCTAACAGAGAATATTAGTTTGTGAAAAAGTCGGGATGACAAATTATAGTAAAAATCCAATTTTTAGAAATTCCAAGTGTTAAACGAATGTATTGCATATACTTAGCACTTAATCTTGTGACATTTTCAGCCTGCCGACGATCCCATTGTTTTAATGATAAAAACGAGTAAAACTCCGATTTCAGGACACTAAATGTTGAGGCAAAAATGGCCCATTTCGTCTGAATTCCGTTACGCCAAGTAAGATTTTAGACCCGGTCTTTCTACACGGAGTCGAACTTATATGAGCTGCGCCATGAGAAAGCCATCATAGTGCATTTGCGGCCAGCATTGTTCCAGACCAGCCTGTGCATCCGCGCATACTGTTCGCTAAAGGTTTCTCTGATAGTTATAGGGTTTGAAAGCGGACAGTATGGATCCTGATCAGACTGCGCGGACCCGCAGGCTGGTCTGGATCCATGCTGGTTGAAAATGCACTATGTTGGTTTTCTCATGGTGCACGAGTTGAATATAAAGGCCTTTAAAGTACATCTACTTATTTTATTTAAAACACGTACCCGGGCCACACCAAAAAACTGGCCCTGCCACTTAAACATTAAGTCACATTACAGCAAACATTGGCTTGAATGTGTGAAATAAAGTTTGATATACATGTATATTATTGCACTAGTATGCGATTGCTAGTGTACTGGTAATGATAAAGAATTGCAATAATATATAGAAATTATAAAGCACTCATATTACAAAGTGTTTTTCTCAGAACAAATGCAGCTTCAAACAGAAGACATTTATTGTTTTAGTATTAATTTGAATCCCAAGCAACGGCAAAATACTAGAAGATTAAATGAACCCCATGATTCAAAAGGACCAGTAATAATATTTAAAAAATACATAGTCCAAGTACAGTGAGACTTTTAACGGAAGCAACACAGCACTTAAAACTGCTGTTTTTAAGGTTACTAAAATCTAGCAAAGAGCGCAATAAAGCAGAATAATACAAAAAGTGACATGGTTTATTGAATCTATACGTGATACACATCTTCCGTCCACTTGCAATTCTACATATACTAGATGTTATTGTCTAATTATCGTAACATTAGTCAAAATGATTTCTAAATTCTTACCTTCAGCACACCTTCTAGCCAGTCCAGGTTTTATTTATACGGTAAAAATCTGCGCAGTATTCCTTTTTTCTTCCTGTTAAATTTGAACAATGAAAATAGTAGGATGTATTATTAGCACAGAGATTTTTTTCTGTGTTAAAATAAAAAATGTATGCACAAAGGTCGAGGCCCCATTCGTTTGTTTCTTTGTCTGTGAGTGTTTTTTTTTTTTTTTTGGAGGGATGGGTGTGGGTGAGGCGGTGTGTTGTTTTCAATACTGTTGAGATTACCGTCACACTGACACAATTAAAGGACATAATGGCGACTGTCACACCAGGTGTTGAAGGACATAATGTCAGCCATGTATCATGGGTAGACTTCTTTCCTTATGTGAAAGTATTTCATTTCCTTTTTAAAAAGCTGTATTGTTAAAAAGCCATATTAAATTAAGTTAATTAACATATTAGCCAGAATGTTTCATGATCATATGTTGTATTTCAAATAAATGCCATATGTTTTCCTCAAAATGTGGCTCTGTATAGATAGAGGTCAAAACTCTCAAATATCGGAGAGTGCAGATTTGCTCCCGGCAAGTGGTATATACTAACAGAGTATATATCCCGATATAACCCTAAGTTATTCTACCTGTTTTTTTCTTGCTGGTAGTCCTACTGCTTTTGAGAGCTTATAATTTCAATATATTTCAGTTACCTATTATATGAGTAGAAAATACCTTACGAAGTGGAGGTTTGCATCGCTATACTAACCTCAGTGAATACAGAGCCGTAAATACAGAAGGTCTGTTGGAGGTTGTGGCATGCAAGAAGAAAATAGGTTTGAATATTATCATTTGTATCAGTCAATTTCACGAATAACAACATAATTGCTACTACTTGTTCCTATTTTTTTTTTTTTGTAGAATTCTTATCCAATGTATATTGATACAAAAAGTAGTTAAAACTATGTGAAGGCAAAGCAACTTCAATCGCTTAAACAGCCCGTTCACCTAGTTAGTGAGTTGACCACGACACTTCAAATAAAGATGCCGCGAGTTAGACATGGCGTTTGTTCTTGATTATTTGGCAGAAGACGTTTTAACATTACGGATTCAGCTAGTGGCATGGAAGTGTCGGTTTGTCGTGCGACACGCGAAATTTCCATAGTGTCGTAACGTTCTGTCGTTCGAAATGCTACATTTTGTATCGCGACACAGTACGTCCGGTACGGCAAACCGACATCATTTCGTACAACAGAAGCTTTTTCAAAGGAAAAGAGTATTTATACCTATCGGATCTATCGACTTACATACACCGGATAGGCCAAATATGGTATTTGTTTTGTTTTTAAATGAACATTTCAAATGCATATTTTTGTGTGTTCGCCAGTACATTTTTTCGTGTTGGAAGAAAAAAATGATACGTGCAAATTAAATCTTTCAATCAAATATTTTTTGATAAAATTTCATATCGTCCGATAAGGAGACATGCTTTCAGATTTATCTAAAACCAATGTCAGTGCCTGTAAAAAGCAAATTTGCAAATTAATATCAATATATCTAAATTGGTATTTTTATGCCCCCTTGTGTATTGAGGGGCGCGGCATATAGCGTTGGTGCTGTCAGTACTTATGCACGTCCCGAAATCTTGTGTTCCCAACTTCTCCAAAACTATTAGCCTGATTTTCTTCAAACTTTCACAAATGAACAAGCTCGGTATGCAAATAACCCTAAAGGAAGGAACTTTTGCTGTGACTATATTTACCGCAGTTATGTGTCTTTGGTAGTTTTGATTTATAGAATATAGAAAAAGTGTGTGTGTCCAACTCCTCAAACACTATTGAAAGGATATGCTTCAAACTTTCACATATGAACAAACTTGAAGTACAGATGACCAAAAAGGAAGGAACCTTATCTATGACTATTTTTACCGCAGTTATGGCCCTTTGATAGTTTTGCTATAATATAGAATATAGAGTTAAGTCTTATGTTTCCAACTCCTCAAACACTATTGGAAGGATATGCTTAATATTCAAAGATGAAGGACCATGATGTGAAGAGGACTTTAATTTAGAGTACTGGACTTTTTTATGGCTATTTTTCTATAATTATGACTCTTTCTTAATTTCAGAAATCAGGCCATAGAGAATATTTGTGTTCAACTCCTCATACACTTTATGAAGGATAGCTAAGTATGTTTGGACAACCGTGTCATATGGACAACATTCTAGTTAAAATATGAGATAGAAAATAGATTTACTTCATCTGTTTTTCATTAAATTGTTTCCAGTGCAATAGAGAGCTTCGTTTTAAAACAAATTATGTGAAAGATGACTAAATCACATAGCCTTATTTTAGTTTCTAAATTTACAAGCGAATAAAACTAGTTCAAATATGTACTTTGTGACGTTTTCCCGAAACAGAACCTGAATAAATTCCTATTACAGTGTCTGATTGTTTGTTTGTTTTAATGGGTATGTCTTACTGGTATTTGTCGGGGCTTTTTTTCAACATTATTTCAATCACACAACTAACCAGTTTTTGCGGATTCTGCGCCAGTACTGACTTGAGCTCCGCAAATATCCAACGATGGGCTTTCCTTAATCGAGTTGTTATGGTCGTTGACTTCAAATCACTTGCGTATAACCTCTGTTGTTTGAATCAAACCTCGCTTAGAGTTAAGAATTCTTTCATGAAAGAAACTCATTCATGTAAGAAAGCTATCGTGTCGGCTTACGGATGATTGATGATTCTATTCAGGTGCTCGCCCGTGATAAAATAATGCCTGGATGTGTAAATGGGGTGTTCCTCTATCATCAAAAGACGGACAGTCACCATATGACCTATAAACGTGTAGATTTGACGTTAAACCAAACAAAATAGTAACTAACAACCTCTCCATATGACTCCAATGTGGAGGGCACTGTCATGTATCAAATCGTTAAGAAGAACATACAGCGCTCCTGAGAATCGAAGTCAAGACCATTTGATGCACAGTTTTTGAGCTAAGCAAGTGGGTTTACATGATAACAAAATGAATTAATGTGTTATATACATGATCTACAAAAAAGAGTGATAAAGTTCCAACACTTCATTTATTTTTTTTCGTCAATGTACCTCTGTATTCATACCATTTTCTCTACTTTTTGTACTAACAGAGAATAACTATTCATATTTTATCCTAATATTAAAGGAAGAGGAAGAAAAGACTGAAAAACACACGTAATACAGGTATCTTGTAACACTGTATTGTTGAGATGATAAAAGCCTCCTGGATAATGATGTATGCACACATGATTAACTATCTTTCAAATGTATCACATTCAAATTACATTTTGAAAAATTATAGGAAACTACAAAATTATTAGTCATTACAAAATTAATTCTGCATAAGGGCGCAAAAGACCATTAAATGCAAGCTAGTGAAAGATCGTGAAAAATTAGTCTCAGATGATGTTACCCGGATAATACAAAATGATGTGATAACTCCAACATGCTATAAAATGGCCGATCAACGATTTTGAAAATTTCACGTTTTTCGTTAAGTTGCTGTGAGATTGTGTAACCCCAGATGTTGCAAAAAGAACGAATGGCGATTTGTTTCCATGGAGCTCAAACTATTTTACTGTATTTTTGTGAATACAATACACAATATAGTTTACAAAAACCATGTAAGTTTAGTTTGAAAAATCATAAAAAAATATTTAGAATTGTTTTTCATGCTTGTATTTCACTGTATATACGACTCTGCCATTTCACTATCTGACATAGTTTACAGTAAGTTGTCTACTTTTGCCGTTTTAATGTCAAAACCATTTACATGTATATTGATCTGTGTATGAAAAATGGATAATAGCCAAAAATGACCATGGATAATGCCCTACATGCGTTGTCTTTGAAAGTGGATAATAGCCAAAATTGATTTTTAGCTCACCTGTCACATAGTGACAAGGTGAGCTTTTGTGATCACCCTTCGTCCGTCGTCAGTCCGTCCGTGCGTGCGTGCGTCCGTCAAGAATTTCTTGTCTGCACGATAGTGGTTTCATTTATGATTTCATTTTAACCAAACTTGCACACAACTTGTATCACCATTAGATCTCGGTTCCTTTCTTGAACTGGCCAGATTCCATTATGGGTTCCAGAATTATGGCCCCTGAAAGGGCCAAAATTAACTATTTTGACAGTGTCTGCACAATAGCAGCTTTATTTATGATTTGATTTTTACCAAACTGGCACACAACTTGTATCACCATAAGATCTTGGTTCCTTTCTTGAACTGGCCAGATTCCATTATGGGTTCCAGAGTTATGGCACCTGAAAGGGCCAAAATTAGCTATTTTGACCTTGTCTGCACAATAGCAGCTTCATTTATGATTTTATTTTAACCAAACTTGCACACAACTTGTATCACAATAAGGTCTTGGTTCCTTTCTTGAACTGGCCAGATTGCATTATTCCAGAGTTATGGCCCCTGAAAGGGCCAAAATTTGCTATTTTAACCTTGTCTGCACAATAGCAGCTTCATTTATGATTTGATTTTAACCAAACTTGCACACAACTTGTATCACCACAAGATCTTGGTTCCTTTCTTGAACTGGCCAGATTTCTTTATGGGTTCCAGAATTATGGCCCCTTAAAGGTCCAAAATTGGCTAATTTGGCTTTTGAGCCATATAGATACTTCATTTATGGTTTTATTTGATACAAACTTCCAAAATGACTTCATCAACAATAATTCTTGGATTCCATGACAAATCAGATCCAAGCGTAGGTTCAGAGTTATTTTTATATCTGATTACCTCCCCTGATTGTAATCAAAATGGATTTATATCAGTAAGTACTTATAGAACTTATTTGAAATTTCATTCTTGTCATTAGTTGGACTGAGTCAATCAGGGTAGATAACTATGGACTGATTTTATGTCAAATTACCTCCCTTTATCTCAAATTAAAATGGGTATATCTCCGTAACTAATAATGATACTGATCTGAAATTTCATTTATGTCAACATATTTATTTGGCAGATCCTTCTTTTGTTCACTTACAATAATTTTTTTTAAATTACTTTCCTTTTACGTTACTATAAATAGCTTATATTTAGTATTTTTTTATTATTGGCCATAGGGAAACCGAGACCACTTTTCTGTGGTACAACATGGATGGTACCTCCAATTTTTAGGTATATTATGACATATCTGTACCTTGTAAGATTTTTTTTTTCTTTTTGGTTAAATTTATTCCCTTTGTTGTTACTGTCCTTTGGACTTAGATATTTTTCTGAGGACCTTCTTGTCCTAAAGTGCAATGATAACAGGTGAGCGATATAGGGCCATCATTGCCCTCTTGTTTTCATTGACATCCCATTACAGATTGACCAGTTTTGTGTGCGTGGACATGTTTTGATAAATTACTTTGTAACAACATGATAATATGAGCCTGCTAACATTTTTAGCTCGACTTTTCGAAGAAAATGTAAAGCTATTGCACTCGCCCCGGCGTCGGCGTTTGCGTTGGTTAAAGTTTTTGATAATGTCAAATATCTCTGTTACTATCAAAGCTACTGACTTGAAACTTAAAATAGGTATTTACTATCAAAGTCTACACCAGGAGAAACAATCCCCATAACTCTGTTTGAATTTTGACAGAATTATGTCCCTTTTTAACTTAGAATTTTGGGTTAAAGTATTTGATAAAGTCAAATATCTCTGTTACTGTCAAAGCTATTGACTTGAAACTTAAAATACTTATTTACCATCAAAATCTACACCAGAAGAAACAATCCCCATAACTCTGATTTGAATTTTGACAGAATTATGCCCCTTTTTAACTTAGAATGTTTTGTTAAAATTTTTGATAAAGTCAAATATCTCTGTTACTATTAAAGCTTTTGACTTGAAACTGAAAATAGTTATTTACTATCAAATTCTACATCAGCAGACACAATTCCCATAACTCTGATTTGAATTTTGACAGAATTATGCCCCTTTTTAACTTAGAATTTTTTTTTTAAAAAATTGATAAAGTCAAATATCTCTGTTACTATTAAAGTTTTTGACTTGAAACTCAAAATAGTTATTTTCTATCAAAATCTACACCAGGAGACACAATTCCCATAACTCTGATTTGAATTTTGACAGAATTATGTCCCTTTTTAACTTGGATTTTTTTTTACTGGCAAAGCTCTAATTCAGAGTCAAGCACTGAGAAAAGTCGAGTGCGCTGTCTTATGGACAGCTCTTGTTATGCTGGTAACAGGCACAGTGTACAACTTGCACCTTCCTGGTATCAAGTACACATGTGCATAAGTATTATCCCCACGCCCCCCCCCCCCCCCCCCCCCCCCGCTGTTCCTTTTTACCCCACCATCTCCATATAAAATACATACATGTATTTGATTGTCAACTACCTTTTATAATCACTAATAGCACGAACGTTTTGCAAATAACTGTGTGTGAGGTTTATCCGTTCAATGGTGGCAGAGTCATAGTATGGGCAACAATAAATTCCACCTTCAAGTCTACCCATGTATAGGCTGTCATACAGAGCAATGGTGGCTATACGCGTTATTGACTGCACTGACGTTGAAGCATGGAAAGAAATATGATCTCAGACGATATTCATTTTTTGATGATAAAATTTGTTCTGTTATGTTTACTTTGATTATACATATAAATTTGTATGGCTAAACATCAGTAGGTTATAAATATTGACTATTACAATACTTGTTGCGTTTCTTTTTCGTGTCAGTTTACAATGTTGACTATTATCCATATAACATTTTGGGCTTTATCTTCGAAATTTCTGTGAACACTTTGGTCAGTATCCATCGACTCATACATATGCTTATATATTTGTAAATTTGGGTTATTTGATCTAAGATAAAAACTTCCTAACATGTTCATATCATTGTTTATATAATAACTGAAAATTACAAAGTAACATTCATTACCAAAAGTCCATTAAATGAGGTTGACAACGGTTTGAATCGCCAAACTCGTTCTCAAAAGCAAAATGTAAACATTGTTAAAGGGTTTCCAAAGTGAATAATATGTCCCATGTGCAAATTGTTTAGTGCAAATGGTACAGCTTGTAAACTATTTTGAATCAGTTATAACACTTTAAACGATCAGAATGAGTAATTAGAAAATATTGAAATAAACAATGTCCTTACCAAGTTTGACAGTTCATCCAGTTTGTAGTATTTTGGAATTATCATATCATTTCGTATTATCCGGGTAACAAGGGTTCCTACATTAATTGTTGACGGACAAACAGTAAACATGAAATAGATCAACGTTTAGAGCTCCAAATGGTAATATGTGCGTGTGCAACACTGTCGACTGGACTGAACACATGCACACACTAGCACAAACGAACGCATTAATAACTAAGAAGTAACAGACAGACCCAAGATATATACTAGAAGAAGGAACACAGTAGGGTACCGCCTTGGAACGTTCAGTGGCCAAAACACGTAGGAGTTTAATCTAGTTTACTTGTGCCAAACCTCACTCTCTAAGCTCTACTGTGTTCTTATATGACAAGACAGTGCAAATAAAATAGTTCCCCGCAAGGTGAATCCTTAACACATGATCACAGGAACACATCTTAAAACACAAAATATGCTCATGACATTGTAAAGATACATAAATCAAAACCCGTGGAACCAAAAACATATATACTCAATGACTTCGCAAACGCCTGAGCACCATGATAAATACCATTAAGGACACGACGAAGCAGGGCAGGGGACAAATATAAAACCAGTCCGTCACGAGGGAAGGATTTAAGAGCTGGCTACCATTGATATCCGCACCTGTCCCGTCATCAACCAATGTGTTTTCCATTGGGCTACATTATGAAACAGTTACCTAACATGTTTTCCTACAACTCGTTGAAACAAACATCGAAACTGTTTCAATAAAACTATCCTTATGACAAATAAAACTGATTAGACTTATGACCTTCAATCCCTTACATGACATAGAACCTATCAAGCGTCCTCCTCACTCATGCACAATGGATAAAGCAGGTGCCACTAATCTAACAGTGTACGGTACATACGACCTTATGAATGTAAAAAATGAGTGTTTGTTTGCGACTGTTTCTGAAAAAACTGTACTCTTATTGTGTCCAATCAAATTTCTTTACATTTACTTCTCAACCACCTTTAACATTTTTGTAAATACGTCACGTGACGACATAAAGTTACGTACGATTTCTGTTTTAAATTAAGAAAAAATGCGATAACGAAATGATACGTCTAGGTGCCGGCTATATTAGCAGTATATTCGCATTATTATATTATACTTAAATACAAGATAGATTTTTAACAAGAAATAAAATTATTTCTATAGATCATGTTTAATCCCTCATTTCAGAGAAGTACACAGGCTTTCAAGATGTGGCCTTGAACCTTTAAGATATAGAACAGGTATGGCTGTAAATAGTATTTTCTTTTAAAACAGACATGATTTGTCTCTATAAATACAAAGAGGACAAATTACTCAAAAGACCGTTTCAACGAAACAATGTATTTAAGCAGTGTCCAATGAAAACTATATTTAGAAACAAGTAAAGATACTTTTGTTGGGAAATACTGCAACCTAATAACCGGATTCACAGTATTTTTGCTAGACGGCTTAAACGTTTAAAATGTAATTTTGTTATACATTGTAGAAATCACGCATCATGCGGATGCAACTAGATACAAACCAGCACACTTGTTATCAATGTTAAAATTCAGGTACAATTTGCACATAATTTTACGGCAGTATATAATTTGGATTTTGTTTTTGTTTGCTTTTTTGTTGTTGTTGTTTTTCTTTTGAAACATGCCCTTTTTAAATCTGTGTGCAATATAAAAAATAAGCTTGCGATTTATTCTCATTTTAATCTCAATATTATCCATACACTGCAGTAATAAGTCATTTCGTTAGTTGATACTGATTATGTTTAATTAAACAGCGGAAAGCCAACTATATATCTACGGCCTTTTCGAAATTATGTGTCTATAATATTTCAGGTATGGGCAGGCACCTGGGAAGAACTACCGATCTTCCGTAAGCCCGCTGAACGGCTTCTTCAGTCGTGAAGAATTCTACGATCAATTCCAGGTTTCCAGCTCACATGGTAAGGAGCAAGTGATTCAAAGTAAGCAATTGTAACTGGAGTCCCCCACCCTCCTGCATCCCCATTTACATTAAATGTTTATATTTGACAATACCATAAAGTACTATATATGCAGCTTCAGCTTCATTTTTAGAATAAGCACGCCTTTGTAACATCCAATTAAATGCACACGTGTAATCAATTCACAGAATTGGCTGATATTTATATATGTGACGTACAATAACTATGCATTAGCTAAAGTTTGATTGCTTTAACGTTATTGCAAATGAATATGCCGTTAAAGACTGATCATATGTGTATTGAAATAACATACAGTCAAACCTGTATTAAACAACCAGTCAAGGGAGCGACACAGTGCGGCTGCTTAAGACAGGTGGCTGCTTTTCAATTACAATGAAAGGGTAGATTTCATGGAAGCGCAGAGCACAGCATACACCGTCAGAGCCATTCATCTAAAAGTAACCCCTCCACAAGCAGAAACTGTAGTCGTGGGTTGCGTCGAAAATTCAACAACAAGTACATTTTAATGTTACGCAAGATACAAAAAAAATGGGATGGCGTTGAGAAAAAGGTTCGGATGGTGGGGGAGTAGCTTTAAATGACATCTTATCAGAAACTGACTTATCTTCAAACATAACGCATGTTAAAATTAGAATAGTCAATTTGAGAAGTTAGCTGAATGGCTCCAGGCAAGTGATTGATTAATACAGGTGGCCGCTGAGACAGGTTCATCTGTAAATTGAGTTGTACTACTATTCCTTCTTTCATATCTGTGCATATCATCTAAATTACGTTTCAAATTGTCAAACAACAGTCCAGTTCGCAATGAAGCATACACAATCAACCCGGAAGACATTTATGTTTAATAAAAGGACATGTTTTTCTTAATAAAGTTATTTTTAAAGGTGGTTAATCAGACTTTGATCAAGTAAATGATCATTTACGCTTATTTGTGTTCACTGAATGTTTGATACATGTGCGATTTTAGGTGAAAGTATTTTAATACATGTCGGATACAGATTTCCCTTGAATTATTTTAGCACAATAATGTTTCAATTTAACAAACATACTTAGCCTAAGGAATGATTTGAATATAAGAACTTTTGTATTATATCTGTCAAGGATTAACATTAACAAATATATATCTAGCCAAAATTCATTTCAAATGCAAGTTTGTAAACTTAATATTACCTCTCTTTACTTATACTGTTTGCGCTAACCGGATAAATTTCAATATCACTGAATTAGGAAGCTACACACTATTTTAAAACTTACATTTTGGTTACGATTATTGAGATATCTCAGTACATGTATCTGTCAAATACAACTGTAGAACAAGAAATTATATTGAAATCTAATGAAATAGTCCACCTTTACAAAGGGAAGAAATTACGAAGTTCCATAGAAATGATATAACATGCATTTCTAATAAGGATCTAACTCTATGTAATGGAATTTTTGTTCATTACATAACACATTAAAATGAAAAATGTCATCAAAATTTATATGATGCTTATATTTGAGTTAACTCCTTTAGGTTACAGAAAAATCCTTCTCTATTATTCAATGCTTTTTTTAACAAAACAAAAAACAAAACAAAAAAAAAAACGATTAAGTTGTGTAGGTTTTATAATTACTTTGTGACAGACATGAAAAGGGAGATGACATACATGTTTAGGAATAAACCTGTTTAAAGGGAGGTAGCAATGGTACTATCTCTTCTTTATTATAACCTGATTATCTCCTTTTATTAAACAGACATATTTATTTTAGGACCACCATCACCACGTTTTTTGAACATGTCAAGTTTTTAAAATCTTATTTCTGTATAAGAAAGCTTGAACTCAGTTTTCATTGTAACCTGAAGCATATATATCTACAATTATGTACTTAAAAAATGAAAACAGATTCATTTCGTATTAGTCTGCAGCACACTATATGTTGAAGAATAATCAGTTTCTTATAACTATCGTTTAAAGATACTTGCCTACAGTTGGGCTGACATATTTAAACATATTTGGCATTGACGACAAAAATGTTGAAATTAGTGAAAGTAGGTGATGGTTATTATTAAAGATAAATGTTGTTTTTCTCCATTATTTTAAAGGCAATGTAACGGTTTGTTCGATATCGCACAAGATATTTTGTATTTATTATAATAGTAGTAGTAGTTTGAAAGCTTCACACATTCTAAATTAGAAGGAAGGGTTCCTGGTATGAGCACATTTCATAAACGTGCAAAACAGTGCAAAACAGTGCATTTTGTTTAGATGTAGGTCTCAATTGTGAAGCGATGTGTTCTGTCGACTTTAGTTCTCATTTTCAAAACTTACCGGAAGTATTCATACAGACGATTTTAGAGCATTTGGTCTCATAGATTTCTATTTAGTTGCTTCCTTTATAGAATATTAATGTGTTAATCAAAGAAGTCTTTATTCTCAGTTGCATGATTCAATGTAGAAATTATAGTCTTCCTGAGTCTCTGTCAAGATAATGAAAAATACTAGTACTGGGGTCTTCCTCCACCATTAAAGCTGGAAAGTCGCCATATGACCTATCATGTGTCGGTGCGACGTTAAATCAAAAAAAAAAAATAAAAAATTATGATGAGATGTATTGCTTTTTAAAGGGCGCAATATTGGTGTACGACATTACAAACGATATGTCCTTCAAGACGTAGAACATAGGCTGAAGAATATGAAAGAGGGGACACATATTATACAACACGATAATCATAATTTAATCTCATTTGCTTCATTCAGTCACGTTATTAACAGAATTCTTTAAAATCAATATGCGCCGCGCCATGCGACCAGCATGGATTCAGATCAGCCTGCGCATCTGCACAGTCTGTTCAGGATTCATGTTGTTCGCTAGCGGTTCCTCTAATTACAATAGGCTTTGAAAGCGAACAGCATGGATCCTGACCAGACTGCGTGGATCGCAGACTGGTCTGGATCCATGCTGGTCGCAAACGCACTATGTTGGTTTTCTCATGATGCAGCTCATATTATGATTTTAGAAGTTGCTTAACCCTAAGCAAATTAATTTCAAATATTTCTAAGTCTTTTTTAAAAGTTTTATTTTCGTGTCTGATTATCTTTTTTATGTACGAATGTTTAGGTTGGCGCTGAAGACATACAACTTATTCTTGTAGGGAACAATTGTGAACTGAACCATTTTAGAATGGTTGGGGAAGACAAAGGAAGAGATGTAAGCTGAACAGTCTTAGGTCTTGGACATGTACAGCTTTACTGGCAAACAAGAGAGAGAACCATGACAAGAATAGTAAACGAACTTCAGATATAGATAGAGAATGATGGTCAAGCCGAACATGATTATGAAATTTAATACATCTTTCTTCAGAAAAATGAAGAAAAGTCTGAAATATGTAGCCATAAAACATGGTGTAAAAAATGTGGGTACCTGTTGAACAGGAAGTATCGTGATTGCTTTAATAGGACGAACACGATTTAAGTATCCCCTTCAAATACAAGTTTAGTGCCTTCAGGAATGGAGGCTAAATGATAAACTGAAAGCGTTTGCTAGAGTCTTAAATTTTCGTGACAAACTGTTAATTAAATTTAAAATTTCTATGTGAAAACCTATGTGTGTCCAAGCAAATTTAAATGTTGACGCATCATCAGCACTGGTAGGGCTTCACGTGTATCGGTGCTATCCACAGGGCAAGATAAAGATCCGGACTATCTATTAGCAAAGAACTCTCTGTGCTAATGGTTTTCTCTTGCTCTGTCCCTATTTTCAGCACTAACCGGCAGCCTGTGTAAATGAAGCAGTATATTAAAACATAACATAATAATATGATCTATGGAAGATCATTTTTAATCTACCACCACTTAGATCCGGTTGGCATGCTGCTACATATACCCATAGATCTAATTGGACAAACAGTTGATGTACATTTGTATCTGGGCTATATGCTTACTTTTGCTCTGTGCTTCTGGTCAGCACTAAGCGGCAGTCTGTATAAGTGAAGCAACTCATTGAAAGGGTGCTATATATATCTGGTATAGTGAAACAATAACAATGATAAAATTTATTAAAGTACCAGCCGAAATCATTTAAAGGTTATTTAACAAATTCAACAAATGTACTGTATATATTTTCGCCTACTTTTAGTAAAGAAAGTGGGTTTTGTTGTTCAGTACATGTAACAAGTATGAATCTAAGTCTAGAAGACTAGAAGCTCATAAAGTTGATGGTACTGTATACGCGCCATGAAACGTTAACGGGTATTTAATGAATTATAGAGCAAAATTTGTTACTGTAATACCAGTTTACTGGGCAACAGACTCGTCTGCATATATTTGCATATAAAACAATTAAGTAAAGAATTTTTTTCGTGTTATAGTGCTTGTGTATAGATAAGTTCAACATATATGAAGGCTTTAAATATTAGAAAGACTCATGTTAGCAAAAAGTTGTCTTTTTGGCGGGGTTAACGCCGGCGAGCAAGTACAACTGAATACAAAAGGTCATCAACTGGAAAGGCTAGGTTCACCCGATAAGGATATAGCAACCTCTGGTGGATTTTTATTGACTGCGAGTATTGAAAGTAAGAATAAAAACACTACGTTGTCTGTTAAAGAAAAGGAAACATTTCGTAGAGAATTAGCTAAACGAGAAATGACGTCTTCAATCAAGGAAATCCAAACTTTGTTTGACATTTGGGATTTCGGTGGACAACATATATTCTATGCAACACATACAATTTTTCATAGTAAAAATGCAATTTATCTATTGGTCTTTGATCTGTCCTTGGACTTAAAGAGCGTGATTGCTGATGTAGACTTTCCAGAAGAGACTGGCGACAAAGATATGGAGTATTTCCTTCATATTTGGATGAATTCTATTCATTCATTTGTTGGTTCTGGGAATTGTTATAAACCGAAAGTTATTCTTGTAGGTACTCATAAAGACAAAGTAAAGGGAACTGCGAAAGACAAATCGCAACACATAGAACATTACTTCAATACAATAAGAAAAAGATTTGATGGATCCAAGTTGTTAAATCATATACATTCTGAAGACTTTGCAGTTGACAACTCTATTGCGAATGACGATATAGTTTTGGCATTACGCGAAACTATTATAGCACTTGGAAATGCTCAATCAAAAACTATAGAAATACCAGCGAAATGGATTCAGTTTGAAAAGTTATTGAGTGAACGGAAACATATCAAAATAATTCCATTTGAACTTGTTTTTGCCATTGATAAAGAAAACGAGGTTCCTTTCAGCGATCAAGAACAGATTAAGTTGTTTCTGCGATATCACCATAGTAAAGGAAATTTCATCTTTTTTGATGAGGAACCATTGTCGGATCACATTGTTCTTGAACCACAGTACCTCGTGGAAGCTTTCAAATATATCATCACGACAGAGCGTTTTTGTACACACGATCCAGATGTAAGGCCACTCTGGAAGACATTACAGACAGAAGGAAGACTAGAAGAAGCTTTAATCGACAAGTAATGGGAAAAAGAGAAAGACAAAATGTCCATGGAACATAAAGACATATTGATATCATTTCTTACTAAACACCATATAATTTCAGAGGCAACAAGTTTTGACGAGATCGCACAACAGTCTTTACGACTTAGTTGGTTTGTCGTCCCAAACTTGCTGAAAGCTCACCTACCTCGGGTAGAAATACAACAATTTTTGAAAGGAAGGAAGCAAACCATTGTCCGCTTTGTGATGTTGTTTGATAACTCCACCATAGTTCCAACGATATACCATCGTCTAATGGCAGGTCTGATCGGAAAATGGCCGATTGCATTACTGGGCACAAAAATCCTCATGTCACAAGATAAGTGTGTTGTTAGATTAAATATGGATCATACTGGAATAGCAGAAATGAGGTTTGATACAACTGAACTGGCAGTTGTAAACCTTTGTCCTTCTTCGCCTGTCAATCTGGTGCAAGCAGATATTTTCAGGCGATTTTCGGAAGCACTTATCATCCATGAATTTTCTAAGTTGGAAAAAAAGCACGAGGATCACACAAAACCGTATAGCACGTGGTTCAGGTGTTTCCATGAGTATCACGATGACAGCGGAAGTATTTACATAATAGAAATTGGCCAAGAGGTCGACAAAACTCTGATTGCATGTCCAGATCTAATACCACATGATATAGATGTTCAGAAAACAAAAGCGGAATGGTTTCAAGATCATACCGCTATATCACCAGTTCCAAGTTCGGAACTGAATGACAAGATTTTGAGTAAAATATCACAGTGTATAGGACATAACTGGTAGCTTCTTGGGTTGGAACTTGGCGAGGGACAGGCACAGATAGAGCCTGTATAGGACATAACTGGTAGTTTCTTGGGTTGGAACTTGGCGAGGGACAGGCACAGATAGAGCAAATATCTGAGGATCATCCACATAGTACTGCAATGAAGATATATTACATGCTAAAATCCTGGTGTCGTCAAATGGCTGATTCAGCAAATATGAATGGCTTGGTACACACTTGTTTATTATGATAAGATAAGTAAAAAAAACAAGAATCATAACTCTAATTTGCATTTTGTCATAATTATGAACCTTTTAAACTTGCATCTCCTCTCACTGAGCTCTATCGTTGCATAAAGTAACAACTTGGTACCTTCACTTCTTTTTGAGTTATCCTCCGGAAAAGAATGCATGCTGAAGTACAAAACTTGAAAAATGTAATAATTATTACAGTCAAACCTATCTATAAAGACCATCCTTGGGAGAGCCAAAATGTGGTCTTTATTGGAAGGTGGTCTTTATTCACAGGTTAAAATACACTGCAAATGATAAAATGGGAAACAAAACATGTGGTCAGTAGAGCCAGGTGATCACTGTTCAGGGGTAGTCTTTAACACAGGTTTGACTGTTTAAAGAAATAAAGATAATACATAAAAGGTTTATACAATGAGGACAACTGAAAGATAGACCAACTAATTAATACAAAATCATAGCAAAATTATTTACGAAATTACCTAATTACACGTAGAACATTGATCTTTCTGTCATCTTACAATGAAGAGATTAAGTGTTCACAGAAAATGAATGTGTCTACACTTGACCTATTTCACTGGTACGAAGCTTTTATATTCATACAAATCTAGATAAAGGTGCAATCTTTTTTATATCAAAATCATTGACCAAAGACTTCTCTAGTATAATCCGGTTCCATTCTGTGAAACCTGGTGTATGGTTTCATAATAATTAAATTCATTTGTCTTTAATTCTGTTGGTGGTGGTCGTCGGCCCACTCTGTCCTCGCCATGCTCTTTCCTTGCCAGAATGTTACGCATAATTTGATGTCCTCTGTCGAAAGTCGAGGACATACAAGAACATTCTTATTATGAACAGGAAGTCGATATTTCAATGTGTTCTGTTTTCTCCGACTTGATTTAAAGACTAGGCGATTTTGTGTAAAGTCATCAACCATAAAGCACCTTTATCATTTATGGTTTGAGGGGGCATTCACACGTCAAATCTTTCCCGTCTATCTGAGTCAAATACTTTAGTGCTACATATGAAATGAAAACGGCCAAAATGTTTGGGCAGCGCATTCAGCGCATTTCTTCTTTCATATCTATATCACAGTTTAATAGTAAGATTGCATATTTTACGAATATAAATGTTAAAATGTCATAATGATATAGGATTTTTTCCTTAGTGTAATAAAATAAATTGCATATAAATAATTTGTATAAAATTTCCATGTGACTTTACTGTCTGGTTCTGATGCATTGTTATGCACATCTTGACTGATTGCCAGGTTAGGTACCGTATTTCGATAAGTTTGTAAGAACCAGACTGATGGTTTGACGTGGATGATGGGAGAACTGGTGTATACCATAAGATAAATTCAATAGTTCTGCTCAGCTAAACAATATTCTATGCTTGAAATCCAGCGACCATTTTATCTACCATTGTCAACTTCTCCGACAAACATCATTTCAACATTTTTACGCTTGTAATACAAAGTTTATTTGTTTTGTTGTGTTTAATATCGAAGCGATACAATTATAGTTCATAAGGCGGCTTTCCAGCTTTTGATGGTGGAGGAAGACCCCAGGTAGCCGTCTGTGTATTATTTCATCACACCTGGGTAGAACCACCAACCTTCCGTAAGCCAGCTAGTGAAGAATTCAACACCCCAAGTCAGGCTCGAACCCACCCGGATCGGTGAGGGACAAGTGATTCAAAGTCAGCGATCTTAACTGCTTGGCTACTGAGGCCCCGTATATTACAAAGAGTATTATTATAGACTTGGGCCATTTAGTCGCAAACTGAATTTCTAATTTCTAAATTCAGCTATGTGTTTCAAACCAAAGTCAACAAGAGCTCGTCGAACACGAAATGCCCCCCTTGATTCATTTAGTAATTGCACAAGGAACAGAAATTATATGCTCAGTGTAAACAAAAGTTCTACCATTCTGGTTTAATCTGACTTTGACCTTTAACTTAACAAGAGATTACAAAGTGATCTTGGTGCCATCCACTGAGCAATTCTTGAATGTTCCAAATTTCAAGAGTAGCTCAATGTCTAAATCAAGGTCAAATTTCATTTTGGTACAAAATAATGTGTATGTGATCCAAATTTGAAAGCTATGGCTTGAAAAATGTGAAAGTAGGTCACTAGTAGTAGATCAATATCAAGGTCAAAGTTCATTTCGGTAGACAGAAATATGCATGTGCTTCAAATTTGGAGGCTGTAGCTTGAGAAACGTGAAAGTAGGTAGTAGGTAAAAATCAATGTCAAATTTCAATTCAGAACATAAAAATTTGCATGCAGTCCAAATCTGAAGTCTGTACAATCAGAAATGTGAAAGTAGGTCACCAGGTCAATTTCAAGATCAAAGTTCATTCCGGTACACGAAACTATGCATGTGGTCCAAATTTGAAGGCTGTAGCTACAGAAATGTGGAAGTAGGTCACTAGGTCAAGGTCAAGGTCAACTCATGTCAAGGTTCATCTTGCCACTCAAAACCATACATGTGATCAAAATTTAAATGTTGTAGGTTATTGGCAAGAAGATTTTAAAAGCTTTTCCCTATATAAGTCTATATGAATCATGTGACCCCCAGGGCGGGGCCATATTTGACCCTAGGGGGATAATTTGAACAAACTTGGTAGAGAATCACTAGATGATGCTACATTACAAATATCAAATCCCTAGTCTTTGTGGTTTGAACAAGAAGATTTTCAAAGTTTTTCCCTATATAAGTCTATGTAAACCATGTGACCCCCGGGGCGGGGCCATATTTGATCCTAGGGGGATAATTTGAACAATCTTAGTAGAAGCCCACTAGATGATGTCACATACAAAATATCAAAGCCCTAGGCCCTGTGGTTTTGGACTAGAGGTTTTTCAATGTTTTTCCATATATAAGTCTATATAAACCATGTGACCCCCGGGGCGGGGCCATATTAGACCCCAGGGCAATAATTTGAATCATCTTGGTAGAGGACCACTAGATGATGCTTCATACTAAATATCAAAGCCCTAGGCTCTGTGGTTTTAGACAAGAAGATCAGAAACCGTTTTAACTGTTCCTGGCCAATATGACCTTGACCTTTGACCTAATGACCTCAAAATCACTAGGGGTCATCTGCTGATCATGACCAACCTAACTATCAATTTTCCTGACACTAGGCCCAAGCGTTCTTGAGTTACTGCCCGGAAACCATTTTACTGTTCCTGGTCAATGTGACCTTGACCTTTGACATACTGACCTCAAAATCAATAGGGGTCATCTGCTGGTGATAACCAACCTCCCTATCAACTTTTGTGACCCTAGGCCTATGCGTTCTTGAGTTATCATCCGGAAACCGTTTAACTGTTCAGGGTCACTGTGACCTTCACCTTTAAAATATTGACCTGAAAATCAATAGGGGTCATCTGCTGGTCATGACCAACCTCCCTATCAACTTTCATGATCCTAGGCCCAAGCGTTCTTGAGTTATCATCCGGAAACCGTTTTACTATTCAGGGTCACTGTGACCTTGACCTTTGACATACAGACCTCAAAATCAATAGGGGTCATCTGCTGGTGATGACCAACCTCCCTATCGAATTTCATGATCCTAGGCCCAAGCGTTCTTGAGTTATCATCCGGAAACGGATTGGTCTACATTCGGACCGACCGACCTACCGACCGACAGACCGACCGACCGACATCTGCAAAACAATATACCCCACTTCTTCGAAGGGGGGCATAATAACCAGAACGAGCTGCAAAGTAGCAATTTCTATCTGCAGCAACTGCAAAACGATTCTACTCATCGCAGCATCATGTAATTCATGGCCTTAAAATGATATTGATACTTATCGCTTAATTCTTTGTTAATAAAATCTGTAAAAGATCCTTGGAAGCATAGAAAGCAACCAAAAAAGAAGAATAGCAGACTCTGTTTCATTGAGTCTGTTAATGAGAGGTAATAAAATGTGCAACAGTCCTCTCACGCCTCTTAGCACCGGCTTAAGCGGAACTCTATCACACATCATTGAATGAACTCCATGATCCCAAAGGCCCAGGAAATATAACAACACTGAATCCAAGTACGGGGAGACTTTTTACAGCCGCCACACGGCACTTAAAGACTGCTGTTGTGATACTTAATAAAATCTATAAAAAGATCCTTTGGAAGCATAGAAAAACTCTTTCTTTTCCTCGTGCACTTAAATAATTGTAAAGCCTTTTCTCAATAACCCAACTCCAACACAAAACACGTAAAGACTTATTTGGGTTTTTACTTTGATTTAGGTTTTCTTTTGTTGGTCGTTGTAAACATTTCTTGGCAAAATGATAGCAATGTATTTATACTGGGACTACTAAATGCTTATTATCATTATAAAAATGCACTTGAAATACTACACCAAATTTCCCAACACATTTAACTGACAAACATCGATAAAAGGGTTTATGTTTCGCATTTGATAAAACTGCTTGGAAGAATAAGGGCATGCCTGTCAAAGAACACATTTTCACTCACGACTCGAAGCTCACTTCAAAACCATTCAGAATAACAAGGACATATTTGACAAATACACCCTTTAAACATAAACCTTCGTTCAAATACGTTCGTTTACCGCTTAATATATTTTCAATATGTAGATACAAGCTTTGATTTTCCATCAGTATCTCTGGAAATATTTTAGTATAGCTTAGATTTTTACAGGAGTTGCATATGGTTAAATGCTTCTGAAAAATATATAAATCATTCTTATTTTTGGTCAAAATGACAGATAGAAAGGGGCGTTATGTAAATGAAAGCTGAATATAAAGCAGTCATCTGATCTATATATAGCATACTTAGTTCTAGACTCTAACTTATAGACATGCGTAGCCTTCGTTCAACACAAATGTTTATTGACAACTTATACATAAAAATGAAATATAGAATGACACTAATTCACTTTCAGTGAAGGACAGTAACAAAAGAAAATGCAATTTTTATATAAAAGCATTAAATATTTTGAATCTGTGTAAGTTTGACAAGAATCTGCTTGCAACGATACATAAACTAGGTTCTTAACTGCATATTATAAAAAAGCAGAAACAAAATCTACTAAGGAAAGCTGCAGAAAGTATATTGTTCGAAATAAAAAGTATCGAAATTACATACAGTCTCTGTTGTAAACAAAATAAGAAATTATTGCAAATTTGTACCTGTACGATTCATAATTATACCAAACTTCCACAATCGATATAGTCTGACAATCTCACTAGTTAGATAATTTTTATGTGTCTATGTTATATTAACCACACATAGTCACAATCAAAATAAATGACACAAATTTACCATATAAATACATATTATATGACAGGTTTGTGAGCGGTAGATGTATTCGTGATTCTTCAGACAAAGTTTGATAAAATTCCATCATAAGGTTTATGAATAAAAGTTCACTGATCACTAATATTTTTCTTTAGTTTTTGTTATGACTCCCCTATATACAGAGGGGAATGAGCGCTTGAAACATAAGTTCTTGTATAAACCCATACCTCGCTTAATTTCTAAAATGAACGTGTCCATCTTTCAATTTGGACAGTACCAATAATTGTTAAAAGGGACGCCTAGCCATTCAGTCTGATCTGATCATGATCTGTATTGTTCGCTAAGGCAGAAGCATGACAAGGGTTAATCGCGGTAAGTAGTTGTCTGATGTTTCTTAAATTTCTATGTTTATGTGGGGGAAACAATTGGCCTAATTTGCAAGA
This sequence comes from Mercenaria mercenaria, assembly GCF_021730395.1. Taxonomy (NCBI): domain Eukaryota; kingdom Metazoa; phylum Mollusca; class Bivalvia; order Venerida; family Veneridae; genus Mercenaria; species Mercenaria mercenaria. Next base: position 52,245 of record NW_026463906.1, read on the forward strand.
AAGCTGCGGACATATCTGTAGCTTTGCGAAAGAAAGTAGTAACAAAATTTATCAATGTTTTGATCCCGAAATTGCACTTTAGAGCAGAGCTTAAAACAATTATGGATATAAAAGAGGTCCACACAAAGTTGCCAGGTATGAAGCTTGGTGGATTAAGATAGCATGGTCCATGAGAAAAAAAGGTCATTGATTTACAATCTGGACTTGCATAATCAAAACTCAAAAGAACAAACTAATATGTTGATATTTTTAGGAACCGTTTCTTGCACATATGCGATTCAACCTCCAAAATTAATCGCATTTATAGTTAAATCCTCGGAACTGTTTATGTCGATCATAAACATTTATAATAAGTTATGTGCAGTCAACATGTATCAAGTGCAGCCGAAACTTTTAACAATCGGTCATATATTGTCTCTATAATTGTCCTTTCACTAAGATATTGTAAAGTTTTATCTTATATCTACCAGAGTTTTGGCACACCTATTGCTGCTTCGGCACCAGTAACTTTAGGCAGACCTTCCGGTATTAAACCGTGTAATTTTGTTTGTTCCATAATTGTCTCTGCTTTATGAATACATGGGTGACAATAAATATATTTTGTCTCTTTAATGGGAGGCTGACCTGGGCCACCAGTATATTTGGGAAAGAAAAGCATACACACTATTTTGAAAATTCCCTTTCCACAGTAGCCCCCTATTATTCCACCAATCATGCCTCCAAGAATAGAGCCAACAACAACACCGATTGGTCCCCCAATAGCACCAATCAATGCTCCTATTTTAGACCCTGTTACCGCACTCACAGCTCCTACTCCGGTACTTATAATCTTCTCTGTCGCTTCTTTCAATGGATTGTCAGACTTGTATATTCGGTAAATGAAAACTGATAGTAGAACGAGAGCAATACATCTGAAAGACCATTGTAAAGCTTTTAAAACCTTTGTCAATATTTTGACCCCATTTCTTAGATATCTTTCAAGTTCCAACAAGACAAGTTCTTGTTGTTTAATGTCTACAGCATTAAAATCACATACTTTGCCAGCGGTGACTTTCAATGTACATTTTGCAATTATCGCTTTAAATGCCAGCGTTTGTTTTTCTATCAACCTATAAAAGGTATCTGCTTGGGGGCCGATAGCAATTTGCCTATCTAAGTCATTTCTCAACTCAATAGTCTTATTTTCAATGTCTTTCAAAAACTTCGCAAAAGTTGTAGCCATTTCTTTAGTACCTTTTTCTGCTTCATCACGCAGACCGGAAACTGCACTTTTTAAAGTATTCCCTAAGCATTCCTTTACTTCAATTTTGAGCTGCATATTTTGTCTGCAGATAACACTGTCTGATTTTGTGTCTCTCATGCTGAAAATAGTAAAATTAGGATGTCGGCAATAGAGTAGTTCAACTAATGTTTTAAACTAATCAGTAAATGCAACGTTGAATTGTGATTTTGTTTTTAAGATTTGAAAGTTGACTGAAATAAACTGTTGAAAATGGTACGTATAACTAATGAATACCCGTGCGTTTACTCAAGTCTTGTCGCTATAATCTTAACCAGTAATCATGTCTTGTCGCTATAACCTTAACCAGATACGTTACCTTCATTTGGTAAATCAATATGAACGATCAAATAAAAGTGGAAATATTATATAAGTATTAAGAAACATTTTAGTCTCTCACTAAAATAGTAATATTAGAATTTAATTGGTAAATAACACTTACTTATGATTTTCCACGCGTCATTGATATATTTTCTCTAAACCTTAACAAGATACGTTACCTTCATTGAGTGAATCACTATGACGTATCAAACAAAAGTGAAAATATTACATTCGTATTATGAAATATAAATTATTTCTATTGAAGTTAAAACTTTAAGTACCTTAAAAAAACAACAGTACAACTGACATTTGTGACATAATTTTAAACTTTTCGCTAATTTTTTAACTTAAATGCAATGAAGATGAACGAAGATACCTTGCCAAATAAATTTAGAAAGTACTGGATTTTTTATCTTTTTTTTCGTTTCTTTTTTTTTTAAAGTTTGATAACATTTGTGATTCATTAATATTAGATAACCCCTAACATAAATAATACATATTTCTAGATCGTGCAGCAAAATAAAACAAAAAAAAGAAAAACCTCTTTTAATTTCACATGCAATTTCAAATTCATTCCAAATACCTAGTCAAATCTGATGTCAAGAAATGCTTTTTTATAAGAATTCCTTAACATATTTGTGTTTTTATGTAATCAATCTTTAAAGGTACATAAAAAGCAAAGGAGTCATGTAACAGTTTTAATTAAGTGACATTTCAATAGACATGGTGAAGGTCACGATTTAATTTGAGCTCCAACGAGTCATGTTTACAGGAAATCAATTTTATTTTAATAATATCTGATATAGTCAACAATATAAGAAATAATGTATTTTCAATGCCATGACGGACAGAAATAATAACTACTTGCACTGAAAGTAACACAGTTATATCGTTTACAAAACTCAAAAATTTAACTTTAACAAGCATTTGGTTTAAAATATCATTGATAAAAAGCAGTATTTCAAGTATAGAAAAGAAATAAAAATGAAATATAACAGTGAGAAATCGTATCTGGTTTAGGAGTTATTTAATACTGCTCAATTACACCCTTTAAAAATGTATTTCAACTAGAATAGTACGCCAATGTAGATTTTTACCTCTTAGAGGTTTGACCCGCCCGCTTAGCTCAGTAGGTAGAGCGTCGGTCTACGGATCGCGGGGCCGTGAGTTCGATCCTCGGGCTGGGTGAATATTCTCCGTGACTATTTGTTAAAAGACATTGTGTTTGAAATCATTAGTCCTCCATCTCGGATTCATGTGGGGAAGTTGGCAGTTACTTGCGGAGAACAGCTTTGTACTGGTACAGAATCCAGACACACTGGTTAGGTTAACTGACCGACGTTACATGACTGAAATACCGTTGAAAAACAGCGTTAAAGCCCTGCTCCCGTCCTACCTTTTAACCTTGAATTGTCACTGAAAAAGCATGAAAATCCTGACTATGAACAGTGACGCCTGTCAAAATAGAGTCTATTTTATATAAAATTCTATATGAAATACCTGTGGTTTTGCGTGCTAAAGTGTGGCACGTGGCCGTTAACTGTTACCTATTGTAATCATGGGTTGCATACACACAAAAGAATCTGAATAGCTGCGGAGCAGGGCTTTAAACCCAAAAACAAGCAAACTAAGAGTTTTGTTTTTACTTTTTAAGCGATTAAAGCTGAGCAAAGTGCAATTGAGCATTAGACAGACTTACGTCGATTTGATGCCAGGTGTATCTGTTATCATGGACTTTTGTAAATCGCAGACATTTAATGATGTACTTGTCATACGGCTCCCAACTGAAGATTGTTCTGCGCCGCATAATACGCCTGGTTTGCCTAAACAATCGCTCTCTATCCATACATGAGTACCTGCAGCAACTGTTAAAGCTGAATAAGGCATTTCGGCTTCGTCGGTATCAAACACACTGACTGTAACATTTCTTCTCTGTGATTTGATAACCCTACTGCCGTTGGTACCCAAGTGAAACCTAGTGTTTCTTCCGCAAGGATGAGTCAAAATGATTTTCAACGGTGTATGATAACGGTTTTCTACTTTTGTATAACGATTGCCCATTTTTCTTTGGCAAATCACCAGCCAGACCTGAAAATAAAACTTAATCGGTTGTGAATGAGTAACACGTTATACGTTTCTCCATCGTCCTTGATACGTACACACTTGTTACACACACACGCACACACGCACACGCACACACACACACACACACACACAGACAAATTACCAATCACTTAAATGTGTTTGTGAAGATAACATACACTGAACAATATAGCTAATCCGCCATTTGTTATTTTGCCATTGTCTTAAAACAGACTGAAATACTTTCTTGAAAGTATGTCTACTCTTAGAACAATTTGTCGCAAATAAATTTCAAAATGGCTATAAAATCAAACGATGGCATTATATGAATTTATTTATTTTACGACTTTGGCCCATTTTATAAAGTCACAAAAATACACTAAATGTCTAGAATTTACAAAATAGCAAAACGAGTTAACAGTGAAAATCAAAGCACTGAGAGTACTGATGGGTCGGGGACATTTCAGCTATTTTTATATTAGATTATAACATGGCAGAATAGATTTACTCTGGAAATCGGTTTACGTCTGTTATAACAAGTTTCTTGCATGCGCTGTTGTTACTCACAAACCAGTAAGATTGTACTATATAACTTTGAAATATGTCAAAATATTCTAAAACTCACATACGAACACGAATTCAACCTTATTGTATGAATCCTATATGTCAATTCAAAGAGATATTTGTGTATTCAAGGTTTAAGTCTAATATTTTACATAACAAATGCGCGATATGTGTACCTACACTGATTTGGGAAATTAAGACTATTAACTTGAAATGACCGTTATGACAGCTAACAAGAGCTGTCACAGGAGACAGCGCGCTAGACTATTTCGATTTTGGATAGGGAAACGTGACACATCTGAGGAAACTGGAGCTGTCGCTGGAGTGTTTAATGACTCCAATGGTGGATGAAGATATTGCACAATAGCTTGAGTCTGTGTCAAATGTATTAAGTAATAAGAGAGGTAAAGGTAAAGTTTATCAAAACACTACATGAATATAATTCTAAGCATAAAGAGGACATAATTCATAAACTATTGGTGAAAGAGTTATGCATCTTGTGTCCTATAATGTGGGTGATGATGTGGAACAGCTGCTTCAAGTTTGAATAAAATGCATGTCGTTATAACTGAGATACAGCGAAAATGCATCTAAATTAACCTAAAATTCTGAGTAAAAGGGACGTGGGGGGGGGGGGGGGGTCATAATTTCATGAAAAAATAGTGCCAGAGGTATGCCTCTTTTGTCATGACGTGGGAGGAACAACTTTTTTAATTTTGAATCAAATCCATTCAGTAATAACTGAGAAAGAGTGAAAGTGTATCAAAACTTTTACCTGAAATTCTAAGTAAAAAGGGCATAAGTCATGACATATTGGTGTAAGAGTTATGACCCTTGTGTCATAAGATGTGAGTGATAATGTTGAACAACTATTTTAAGTTTAAATCGAATCAGTTTAGTAACAGCTGAAATATAGTAAGAGTGCATCAAAACTTTAACCTGAAATTCTAAGTAAAAGTGGGGATTATTAATTAAATATTAGTACCAGACTTATGGGCCTAGTGTCATATGATGTTGGAGATGATGTGGAATGACTACTTTCAGTTTTAATCAAATCCATTTAGGAATAACTGAGATAGAGATAGAGTGAAAGTTATCAAAACTTTAACCTGAAATTTTAAGTAAAAAGGGGATAATTCATGAAATACTGGTGTGAAAGTTGTGGCCCTTGTGATATATAATGGGGTAATGATGAGGAATAACTATTTTAAGTTTAAAGCTAATTCATCATATAATTACAGGGATACTGAGAAAAAAGTTAAAGTGTAAAAAAAAAACTTTAACCAAGGAGGGGACGAGGAAAGACGCCGACGCCGGGGTAAATATAATAGTTCTCAATTTACTTTGTATAGTCGAGCTACAAACAGATCCATATGATGTGGGTGATGATGAGGAGTAACTAGTTTAAATTTGAAACAAATCCATCAAGGAATTACAAAGAAAGTGAAAATGCATTTAAACTTTAACCAAGGTGCGGAATGACGCCGACGCCAGGTCGAGTAGAACAGCTCTCAATACTTCGTATAGTCGAGCTTAAAAGCACCTTCAAGGATATGATGAGTCGGTCCCATTTGCAAGCAGATTTCTATTTAAAAAAAAAACGAGAGAATATTTTTTTTAATCATAATTGTTTGTGTCTAATAAATAGTCTTGTACCTTTATGTGAAACAGGTTCTGACACACTAACTGGATTTGTCAATTCCAAATATGGATTAATTGATGACATTGCACAATAAAGGTGGCTGCCAGCAAACAGATTGTCATTTAGAGTTTCAGTTTGAATATTAGAACAGGTTATTCACAGTAACAAGAAATATAAGGCAACTTGGAACACACTGTCCACCCATTGCCGCTGTTGGAAGACATTCAGCAGCTTCGTTAAAGTCGGCTGTATAAAATAATGAAAACACCATTGCAACAGTTTGTAATAAATATATAATAATATATAAATATAAAGTAGGTCAAGGCTGTAATTACATGCGCTCTAAACCAAGTCCGAGGTGTTTAAGCATAACAATATTCAAGCATAACACAACTGAAAGTCAACTCCAAAATGCGACAGTAACCACTTCAACTTTGAAATATTTTATCAATGTCTTTCCTTTATTGCTTCAAAAATCAAATCCAATATATCAGGATTCGGTTAGGGTTGTAAGATTTTCCATACAATTTTCTTCCAAAAGATGTCAACACAACTTAAAACATACTATATCTATGTTTAAAATAAAAATAGTTAATGCAGTCCAAGCCCCAGGTATGTCAGCGTATCTCAACTGCTAGCCACTAGAATGATAATAAAGACTTTGTCACAAAATTTCAACTTTTGCAATGTTCTCTTTTTTTGTACAAATACAAATTGTTTATTGAAACTAAACTGATACATCGAACAGTATTTTCCATGGCATATAATGAGCAAACAGAATTAGCATAACAAAATTAAAGAGCACATACAAAAGTGTGAACATTTTTTTTTTCAATACTTGTAATGATATAGGAGAGATCGTGTTTGTATACAAGTCCGGTGTATTTTCTAATTTTAGAACTGATAAGAGGCAGAAGCCGATCGTCCATGTTTTTTTTTCTTTGTAAACAGTGATGCTTTTCTAACCGTCTAAACTTTCCTTAAACACAAATTACATCAATAGTTTTTGATCAATGGAAACGTTATAAAACAAGCAATCTGTTGATTACTTTTATTTTTTATTTTTTTTTTGAAATAAAATGGATTAATTATGAACGTTTAACTTACACTGTTTTTTCTAAAAGTAATGAACATCACTACGTCGCATTTAAAGTTATATGCCATTTAAAACGGTTATTCATTGAAAAAGATATTTGAATACAAACGTATGAAAATTGTTAGTATTTCAAATCTTTTTGAATTTTGAAAATCCATAAATGAGCAATAAAGTTATTAAAAAATAAAAATTCTGATTCCTTACGCAGACGGTGTAAAACATCTGTTTTGCCCACACCCAGATAAACAGATGTTAACGCGTGACGTCATGGCGAACTTTCCTTTACTACATCACATAATTTTTCAAGTATCTTAATCATTATGGATATAAAGGAACATATTTTTTCTGCCCTTACTTTGTCACTTTGTGATTGTGACAAATGCAATATTATTTTATAGATCTTCTCTGAGAACTTATGGACATAGGATAAAGACTGGCTGGTTCACATTTCTTAAAAGTTAGAAAAATATATATCATAGTCTATTTAGCTGTAAGCTTTCTGTGAAAATTCCTGGGTGTGACAGTACCACTCAACTCTTAAATTACGTTTGGGAACACAATGTTGACAATTCTTGTAAGTACTGTTTTTACTCCAAATTATTTCAGTACACGTCTGAACTAAATATTTGTAAAAAAGATACGTCTTAACTAAATATAATTTGTAAACAAGACTTGCGGGTGAAGACGCTCATCTGAATTTTTAAATTTTTGTATTTGTAAAATAGAAATATTGTCTTACCTATGATTTTCTAAGTCCGAACGGGGCAATGATTATAGCAAAAAGCCATGTAGAGGTATGATACTTGCGGTGCAGAGTTAGCTATTAATGGCGAATAACTTCTAAAAGTTTTAAAGCAATAGCTTAGACCGTTATAGAGAAAAATTGACAAAAATGCAAAACTAAATCAAGAAACTGATATTTTCTAAGTCCAAAAGGAGCCATAATTCTTGCATAAAGCAGGATGGAGTTATGCTTCTTGCTGTACAGAGCCAGTTATTGATGGTGAACAAGATTTAGTTCACCAAAAGGCTTCTTCTAGCGCATATTAAATATTCTTTTTAAGGCTATACCTAATTGATTAATAGTTCTTTTGAAAACATTCAAAAAAGAAATGGGAGCGAGCGAGCGAAATTTTTACTTTATTTTTTTTCTCAATTTTGTTTTTATCAGAGGCTGGTAGATGATTTTACATGGAGCGAGCGGGTGGGTATTTTGTTTTTCAGCTTCGACCCTTGAGGAGGTCGTTATCATTGTACATGAAGTTAATATTTCTTTAGAAATAACACAGAAACCAATTATTAACAGTGTGACTATCACAGTAGATAGCTTTTCTATATGTTAAGTTTTAAAGACTACATGAATGATTTTGCAAATACACCCTTGCCAAAACTTACTGAATCACTTTGTTTTTATTTTGTATTTATAATGACTAAGGGCTGAGTGACTAATTTTGAATTTTGAATTTTCTACATTAATCTGAAGGCGTGCCCATTTAACGGCAGAGAATGAAGAATACTTAAGACGAAACAGGTACCTAAGTGGAATAATATATCTTCTGAAACCAGGTTAGGTGGCTTCGATACATGAGCAATTTTGTGCCCCTAGTGAAATTCCAACCCACTGAGGTGAGGGGAAAGTAATAAACCACTTGACCTGTGAGACCAAACGGAGTTTGGCATACAAATGCTTTGATATTGCTCGAATCTCACAGGAATAATTTCTTAACAGGTCGGGTCAGGCTAGCTTAAGTTTTTGTGATAGGTTCATTTCAGACAAAAATTATAACAGATGGACAAAGAATGATCCCAACGTTGTCACCCTTTAAAGTGTTATTTGTTGTGCTTTGATTGACATAGAAATTTAGAGTTGAGGAGGTCTGTTTATTTTTTTAGTTTCTTTCTTTCAATCAATTCAAAGCCAATTAACATACAAACAGGGAAAATTGGGGTTACAATAGGACAGATTTTGTTAAACATTATTTTTATATATACACTACTTGTTTGAAAAGCTAAACAATTTTTAAGTCGACTAAATGTATTTTGATAGAATATCTGACTGCTGTTCTAAAGAAGTTATTTTCAAAAAAGATTTGGGCCGCGATAGTGTAATGGATCGGTATCTGTGAACAAACTTTTCTTAAGATAGCAATCGGCTTAAATTTGGCCCTAGATCTAACATACTGAACTAAACAACTGATAACAAATGGTTTGAAAACTTTAAACCTGAACAATAAGTCTATATTTAATTCAAATGTTTTAATTGCATCCTTGTCACTCGTGCACGTCTTACAATATAAATCGGGCTTCTTTTTTTCACTGTATTGAACAATCGTAGAACGTGCCTACTTCATCACCGACCGGCATATCGAAGGCCATGTGTGGCACTAGCACAGACACTCCAGATTTAAAACAAATGATGAGCAACACCATAATTACTGACTTTTTGAGTTTTGGTCATCACCTACATGTATAATGGACACATGAATTCCGATCAATATCACTTTGACGAATTAAAACAGCGGAAAAACCTGTTTTGCCGTTATCATTCCGGACCGCGTAATCAGAAAAAAAAATTGTTTGGAGTTTTTTTTTATACACGTGCGCACGCCTGGTAAACTACAGAGCTACCTCTTTAAGAGGTATACGGTAAACTGCTCTGTCGCAACTTCCGAGGTAGTGCACGTTGCGATAAAAGAACATCAACAAAGGTGAGTGTCATCATATTTTTTGCATTTTTACAAGCAGTGTATCGAATATCAAAAATCGGGGAATGGTAGGCGATGTAGATATGATATAACTTTACAGAGATCTTTAAGTTTGCTAATTCATTCCTAATTTGTGGTCGTGGTTATGTTTACCAACAAGCTGATTTAGCAGTAAATTTGGCCATTTCGTCATGAAAGCACTTTCATTGTCAAATATTTACATTTTAACTAATATTAAGAAGCAAACCGAGTAGGCGTGAGATAGTTGTAAAATATACAATGCATTTGGAAATAAAATAGTGTTCCGAAAATGGTTCGGGAGTAAAATTATTCACTTTTTATTGTGAGAGATAGCTCTGTCGTGAAGGAGATAGTCATGTCGCTAAGGAGATAGCTCTGTGTTGCATTAACAGTTTTGAGCAGTGTTGAATGTATCCGGATAGTAGTTATGTCCTCTTACGAGATACAATTCAATTATCTCATTTTTGTATTAATACATCATTTGTATAATACATATTGAATATTTTCTTATATTTTTTTTGCTTGTTTTTTATTTAGTGCCGTTTTAACAAGTACTTCTGGATTCAGCACCAGTACTAACTTGTTATCAGCAACTAACTATCAAGTCTTCCTACAGACTCATTGTAAAATAGTCAGTCAATAGATCTGCACTTTCACTATTGATCTCAGCGACCGGGCTATATTTTCTTACAATCGGCATTGTGCTACTTTTTCTATAAAAGAGATAAATTCAGTTAGAGAAAAATTGATGCATAAAATTTCTTGTGAAAAGCAAGGGTTGCCTGTAACTTTAGTGGAAGTGGCTCCTATACTTGTTTACACTACCTATTACACTATATCATTTCAGATATGATTTAACAAGGCTTGTAAAATCATACCTGAAAATAATGATACCATAATTGCTTTTCGTTGAGGACACGACCAGTTTGTTTGTACGTACCGGTAAATAAAAAACTTATTATCGCTGTGATATCATCATTGTACTAGCACGTTCAAATGCACTAATGAATCTAAAATCTGAAAGTATTAAACAGTCATGCTGATTTACAAGCTACATAAACTTTATAGGAGAACTTTACGTGGAGGCATATCATAATGCATTTAGTGTTTTAACAATGTACCAATTTAATTAGCAACCTGAATTAAACATACAATTACTGACATAATTACTGCAGTGATCGAATTCTAAATTTAAGAACTTTCTTTATAACTGAAATTCTAATATTGTCGGCTATTTTTATTTCTATCAATTTATCTTTTATCTGAACCAATCAGACGCGTTTGTCGAAAGGCTCTTGACTTCAGATTTTGAGTAAAATTATCTTTCTGTAGAATTTGAATTTTGTCATATTATGCGGTAATAGCATTAGCATCTTTAAATTGCGAATTTAGGAGAGAAAAAAACATATACTGTGAAATCATTTAAATTCGCTAGCATGAAATTGCGCGCAACGGCAAAACGGCAGTTTCGCGCGGGGTTTAATAAATAAATCGCCAGCATCGCATTTGTCTCTATCAGGTACCGTATGTCAATAAAAGTGACCTTGTGAAAAATCAATGTGACAGTGCAACTGACAATTGGTGTTAACTGACACTATGGTTTGGTGGAGTGTGAAAGAGTATGAAATAGTCTGAAGTCGCTTGCCCAACCACTCTTAAGCAAACAATGGCAGGTGCGAATAATTACGAATGGACAGATCCAAAACTGTCAATCATTAATGTTTACATAAAACAGACTGTCCAATCAGGACTGCCAAATGCGATTGACCTAGTTTGCACAATAGACACGTGCGTTTTGTTTGTGATACCGCTTGTGAGCACTTTACCTTGGTATGAATAGAATAGCAATAGAGGGAGGAGTTATGTGTAGGTTACTAACCGAGTAGGAGGTGTTCATGAATTGAAAATACCCGCGGTCGTGCGAATCGTGTTTCCGCACGACCGCGAGTATTTTTAATTTATGAACACCGATCTAGGAGGTAAGTAACTGACCTACAAAATGTCATATTGATTTGTTACTTTTTATTAGCTCACTGAGCACAAAGTGCTCAAGGTGAGCTATTGTGACCGGTCATTGTCCGGCGTCCGTCGTGCGTCGTGCGTCGTCCGTCAACATTTGCCTTGTGAACACTCTAGAGGCCACATTTGTGACTCAATCTTTATGAAACTTGGTCAGAATGTTAGTCTTGATGATCCTAGGTCCGTTTTGAAACTGGATCATGTCCATGACTGGGTCAAAAACTAGGTCAGTAGGCCAGATCAAAGGATAAGCTTGTGAACAATCTAGAGGCCTTCAATCTAATTTTTATGAATATCCAGTGTAACATGCAGCCCCTACTGCGTACACAAGGTTTTTCTTTCAAATGACCAGGTGACCTAGTTTTTTTTTTATCCAAGATGATCCATATTTCAATTTTACCTAGATTTCATCCAGACAAACATTCTGATCAAAATTCATGAAAATCCGGTATAAAATACAGTTTCAATTGCAAACACAATTTGTTTCTTTTACTTTTCCTAGTGGCCTAGTTCTTTTTTATACAAGATAACCCATATTAAAAGTTGACCTAGATTTCATCAAGGCAATCATTCTGATCAAATTTCATGAAAATCAAATGTAAAACTTCTGCCTCTATCACATATTTAAAACTTTACCTTGATTTAACCAGGTGACCTAGTTTTTTCTTCCAGTTAACCTATATTCAAATTTATCCTAGATTTTATCCAGAATAACATTCTCATCAAATTTCATAAAGATAGAGTGTAAAATGCAGTTCCTATTGCATAGATACGGTATTTCTTTAATTTGACCGAGTGACCTAGTTTTTGACCCCAGATAATACATTTTCTTACTTGACCTAGATTTAAACAAGACAATCATTTTGACTAAATTTCATATCAATTGAAAAATACAGCCTCTATTGCCTACACAAGCTAAATATTGACAGAGAGAGTGAATAATTTTACTCCAGAACCATTTTCAGTACATATTTTATTTCCAAATGCATTGTATATTTTACAGTTATCTCACGCCTACTCGGTTTCTTCTTAATATTAGTTAAAATGTAATTATTTGACAATGAAAGTGCTTTCATGACAAAATGGCCAAATTTACTGCTAAATCAGCTTGTTGTAAACATCGCCACGACCACAAATTAAGAATGAATTAGCAAACTTAAAGTTCTCTGTAAAGTTAAATCATATCTACATCGCCTACCATTCCCCGATTTTTGATATTCGATACACTGCTTGTAAAAATGCAAAAGATATGTTGACACTCACCTTTGTTGATGTTCTTTTATCGCGACGTGCACTACCTCGGAAGTTGCGACAGAGCAGTTTACCGTATACCTCTTAAAGAGGTAGCTCTGTAGTTTACCAGTCGTGGTGCGGGCGGGTGAATTTATTATTTTTTCTCGGGAATGAAATCATTGGTTCGGTAGTACCGACGAACGATATATCAATTTGATATGGCCTAGGGGATCTGTTTAAGCGTCATGTTACAGACGTTTAATAAAACAATGACGAAAAATATTCTAACCTATTTAGAAATATTTAAAGTTATATTACACAAAAATTTACTGAACATAATAAAAGTTTGTATTGATATTTTTTTCATATTTTGAAGTAGCTTTTTCCCTTAAATCATAAGCAAGTGCAGTGCACTCCGTGTTATTTTGAAACATTGGATGCTAATGACAGTACCACTTTCTGTTTATATTCTGTTACAAGGAGAAAACATTAAAGTAAAAAACTAATGAACTTTAACAGAAGTGCTCAAATTCCTTTTTGCTTTGCACAATTCAATAGTCAGAAATTGTGTGTATTTTCTATATGAAACTGTTACTGGTTACGTTTTCATTTTATTTATTTTTATTGGGTTTAAGGTTTCGAATTACGTTTTGAGAAACAAAAATCAAACAACATCAAATCATAGAAAGAAAGAGTTGTTTAACACGAAAATTGAACAGCAACATCCGAAGTATATGTTGTATGGCATATATCTTTTTATGATGGCCGTGAGGGGCGACTGCAAGTGCCTGTCCAAGCATTTTTTCATGCGCGGGCATATGGGTAGTACCATCTATTATCTGTAAGCCAACTGGATGGTCTCATCACATGAAAAAAACTACGTCAAAAGCAAGACAGGAACCAGTTTCACTGAGGAGCAGGTAACTCAAAGTCAGCGAACTTAACGGCTTGGCCAGGGGAACCTGCATTACTTTGAAAGAGAAAGGAATTCATCACAACACCAAACAATTGCAGCGACTGCAATAATTGTACTTTCCCTGGCCGATGCTGTTAACAACTTGACATGGCTTTGATGAATATTACTTTTAATAGAATACGTATGCATGATTTGAAGGCTGAATAGTCTGAATCGATGCCGGGTGTTTTCGTCACGTGACTTTCACGTGAGAAAAAGTGCATACATATAGTTACACACAAAAATTTCATATGCATTACGAAACGCAAAAACAAAATTGAACCGCTAAATAAGTACGCAAAAGGATAAAAATGCAAACATGAAATTCAACATTTACAAATTGTTTTTTGAAATACTTTGAGGTAAAAAAGTCACGCGACCAGCGACAATTTCATTACGTGATATTGTAACCGTTTTGAGTTCTTTATTGTCAAAGGTCAAGTAAGTGCCTTAGTCCGTGTGTGTTCGGTAGGACACACCGGTCAAGGCTGAATGGGTATATGACCTCATACCAGCCGATTCTTTAAGACAGAATGATTCTATCTCGAGTTGTGTTCGATATGTGAACCTTGTCCTACTAGGATTTGAACTTTCCATGACTCGCTGTGATATAAAGGGGCGGATACTGTTACCTAGATTTGACTATTGAGTATATCCATTGACTCTAAAATCCAGACAATAAAGAACTAAACTGATAACAGATTATGAATTTTATCCAATAGAAGGAAGGTTTCAGTTATAAATGCAAATGAGAATTTTAACAGAAGCGAACCTGCAGTGTAATTCTTGAAACTGATAGATCAACTTCTCGTAATTATAGCGACCTTAATTTCAAACCTGGAGGCTTATACCTTCTTATACATAAGTAGGAAATGTTACCCTAAACTTTAACACATGTAGGCAGTCAGAACCTACAAACGTAACAATCAAACACCTTTACATAAGCGATTCTACCTGTTAGGTAATATCATCAGCCGACAATAAATGATCAAGACAATCTATCAAAATTTCGAGAATCCATTGTTGGAACCTTCCCTAGTGGCACAGATCGGAATTAGGCCGTCTGTCTGCCTCTTTGTAAATGCACACGAACGTGGATGGGATAAGATTTATAATTCGACTGAAATACGACAAGCTAAATAGTAAAAAGTGGAAGTTTCGCATTATTTGCAATGCACTGGATAGGAAAAAGCTGCCAGAATTGTGAAACGCCCTTAAATGCAGCGCAAGATTGTTACATCCAGCTCAAAAAACGGAATACAGCCGTCTGGGACCGTGAGGAAGCCTGACTCGAGATCAGTTTCTTTTTACACAGAAAAAAAGAGATTATAAACAAGTCGGCAACTTTATTTAGATAGGTTTGGGAAAATGATTACAAAATGTTCACAGCTTGAATTTCATATAACAACTTATGTGACAGGATGGACGAACCTAGGACAATAACTACCAGAACAACTTAACACCCATTATAATATTTACAAGTTTATTTACAGAAAATGATTATTTACAATGAATGAAGAAGAAAAAATCACTACAGTATGTCATATATATAAATATATGTACTCTATTTTGGAAATAAATATGTTGAAACTAAACTAAACTAAAGTAGCACACACACAAAAAAGCATACCTTCGAATAAAGTCCCTCTCAACCGTGAAAACGTTGACTCCATTTTGGATCCCTATGTTGGTAGGTGTTTGTATCCCTGAGCTGTCTCAGTGGATCACAAAAATCATCGTCTTTGCGGTCAAGGCACAACCATAGGACGAAAAATCTGCGCTGGGAAAATCACATCCAGGTGAGTGAAGACAAATTAACCTCGGGAATTGTACTTCCGGGTCGTGACATTATCACCAGGTAAAAGTCTCTGGTGGAAGAAGCTAAAATATACAACATATGTTAAGCACCATAGCAAAAAACAAGTAAGGGAATAAAACTGCTCCTTTGGGTACACCATACCTCAGTAGGCTCCCATGAATACGTGCTACTTATACAGAATATATGTGCTACTGAGTTTATACGTCACGTGATTACAATACGTCGCTAATTACTTCCATTATTTCTCAGATTAATTACTTACAAGTCTAAAGTTAAAGTATTGAAAAAGAAATGAAAGATTATGATGAAAAAATATAGATAAGGAAATGATAAACTGCAGCTACTATTTACAATCACAAATTAACACAATGCAATGCAAATTAAACGTTACAGTCCTACCAAAATGTCTGAGAAGGTTACTAAAATCTAGCAGGGGCTATTCAGCTAGGCAGATAATCTGTAACTGTTAATATCCCATAAATCTCCATGGCCTGCTGTGCTGACCGACATCCTCACATTAATTACCTGCTATTTGACCTTATCTTACATGAATTACCGGCCACACGTTTCATGCCTTTTTACTAATCAGCAGAAATTTTTAGAAGTCTTATATTGTCTACAAAGCAGGGAATTTTTTTTTTCATCATTTCCAAAGAGCTATAAAATAAATTTAATCATATTTGTTATTTTTTACAGGTAATTATATATTTTTTTGTCTTTATCAGTTATGTTCTTGAAACAAAATTTATCTGGCAAAACAATTGGCAGTACAGTACAGTTATTTTCGAGAAAGTTTATTATTATTATTATTATTATACACAATAAAACTAAGAAAATTAGTATTCGTCCCTACCTGTTTCACCTAGAGGGTTTATAGTTTTACTACTTCCATCATTTTGTCTGTCCATGCTTTAATACGAATCGGTACTTATGCTGCTACAGGAGACAATACATAATATTGAATTCAATTTATTCGCTAATTCTTATTTAGTGATTAAAACTTCTTTTAGGTGGCTTAATTCCGTCTACCAGAATGTCCTTCTAATTGTTTCAATAAGTGTACAAAAGAAAGGATAATGCAATTTTGATGAAACTTTCTATATATTATAAAAAACATCAGGTGAAAATGCATGCATTTTGTTTTTACCTAGTTATGCAAATGTAAGAAACTACATGTATCCTGAAATGACTTAAAAGTATATGGTAGGTTATTGTAAGTTGCTATACTGATACATACACACAAAAGAATTTGAATAGCAGCGGAGCAGGGCTTTAAATACCTGTGGTTTTGCCTGCTAAAGTGTGGCACGTGGCCGTTACAGCTGTTACGTATTGTAATCATGGGTTGCATACACACAAAAGAATTTGAATAGCAGCGGAGCAGGTCTTTAACTGTTTTCTATGAAGAGACAACTAAAATGTCACAGAAAAATATATGGTAACATGCTGTAAGTTAATCCTAAGTGTTACTTGACCTTTAGAAAAGAAAACAGTCATTTCATGATTATATGAAAAAAGGACTGCCTCAACTGGGAATCGATCAAACATAACATTTAAAAAGAACTGTCTGATTATGGCACGGACTGTAGGACACAATTTTCAAGTCGACAGTAAATATATCATTCGGTATATCGCATGTTAACGAAAATGGATCGATCCCGATTTTTATCGCTTCGCTCAAGATCTGTTCCCTATCAATTTAAAGGTACATTTTGGAATAAAGACAGAACTGCCCATATTTGTACTATTGTGCAAGAAGATGTGGTTCATACAAGTAATGTTGACACTTACTAGGCACAAGGAAAAAGCGTATTCTTCCAAAAAATCCATGGTCAGACGCTCTTTGCACGTGCCAGAAGTACAAATTTTTTAATTTGATAGTATGTACCTCATACTGTACATCGCATGTTACAGTGCAGTAATTATTTTGTAGAAGTGATC